>NC_056729.1:366878894-367153531 GCF_019279795.1 Protopterus annectens | reverse complement strand
GTCATGCTGTGCCTTTCTGTTACTGGATTCTTATAGTTATCATGCAATATTTTATATGCTCTACTAATTATTCCTTTTTTAACAGCAGTTTCTGTTCTAGAGCCTACTAAAAACTCTACCAATCCCTTGCTTAGGATCTCCTATTTCCTTCTCTTTGCCTATACTCTATCAATACTTGATAAGGAAGGTAATCTCTGGCATGCACTCCAGATACATTCTTGGCCTCTTCCCATTCTATTACCTTTCCCAGTCTAATTATTTGTTCCCAATACCAAGGTTCTTTTGTCAGCTTTCTCCAATAAATTCCAGCCACCCCTTGCCTATTGTCTGTACCCATAATTGCAATCAACCTTATCAGCAGAATCTCATTTCTCCATTCCCATGTTGGCTTAGTTTTTAGAATACTTTCTGCTAATTTTTGAATATAATATTCTGCATGGTTATTGTTATTCTCCTTAAAGATCTGCATTCAAAATCCCAGTCTCTCCTTGTTTCATGAGCTTCCCCCATGTTTCATCATCACCCCTTTCTACTTTGAATTATAACTTGTGCTCTGTATAGGAGCCTTAACTGTGTAGCTCCAAAATACACCTTCAAATTGGGTAATCCCAAACCACCTTTTTCTGTTGGATGAACCAGCTTATCCCACTTGACTCTTGCCATCTTCCCTCCCAGAAAAAAAACTTTCAGCTCTTTATTAATTGCTATCTACAACTTCTACTTAAAATATGCTTGACCTGTGTATAAAACTAAAGGGACCAAAAACAGTTTAACTGCTTGTATCTTACTATCCATGTCCATAAAACGGAGCTTAGAATTTCTCAGTTTTTGTATTATCTTTCAATTAGTCTCGTCCCACATATCCATAGATATCACATCAGAATCCTTTTTAATCCATACTCCTAAACACTTAATTTTATCATGTCCCCATAAGTATGGATATTACTCAACCAGTTAGTTTGTGGGTACATAATGTACCTCTATTGCCTTTGTTTCAGCTTCATTAATTTTGTATCCCAAAAAGATGTGAAACTGTCTCAAAATGTTCCACAATACTGGAATGTCCTTTTCTGGTTTTATCAGGTATAAAATAATATCATCTGCAAATACAGCCAGCTTTCCTTGACTACTATACCAATTATATCCTTGAATTTCTGAGTCCCTTATTTTAAAGTGAATAGTGTCTTTCTATGTCACTCTGTCTCTCTGTCTCTCTCTCTCTTTATCTTGCATGCACGCACTCATGCATGCATATCCCCAACACATGCACTCTATCTCTGTCTCTCATTCACAGACACACACACACATGCATACACACACACACACACACACACACACACACACACACACACACACACACACACACACACACACACACACACACACACACACAGAAACATGCACATTACTTCTTTGTTTTTTCTTTTTTTCTTTATGCTTGCTAAACAGCAAAACTACATTTAGCAAGCATAACAAAAAAAATGGCCATTTGTTTTTTTTTTTCTGTTCAAGCTTCATGGCAGCTTGATATACTGCTGTGCTGTGAAGTGGTGAATTTGTCTTTTTATTGGATGATATCTGTACATTAATAACCTACAGGAGAACATTCCTTGTTCAATAGGGTATTAGTTTACAATTAGCCCATTATCTAAAGTTTATATAATATATACCCTATAAAGCTTACAGTACCTTGCCCAGTTGATCAGGGCAGTAACACATATTTGTAAATTTCATTTTATTGCTTTATACACATTATAATCAAACATGTCTGGGGCACTACTCTAATAAAAAGACCACCCACATCTTGTGCTTTTCTGCATATTACACCACGTGTTTTCCTGCAAAGAATCCAGTGCTGCCTACCTTCTACTACACAGAAATGTGCAGCAATTTATTTACATTGTGGAGTTGGTGGTTGCATTCCCCCAGACTCTTCTCTTTGGAATCCTGTTATGTCCTGCATTTTTCCACATTCTGAGACATATTGGTCATATGCAGGCCTGCTGTCAAACTCATTCTAGTCATATATTTTGAAGCATGACAGCCCAGAAAGGAATATCAGTATAGTCATGACTAATGTATTTCATAGCACATCTTTTGACTCATCTAAATTCCTAAATCATATTTTAAGATACTCAATATCCTATTCCTTATGACACATTTTTAGCTTAGAACCTGTAGGTATGGTTACTGGTTATACTGGGTTTGCTGCGTCATTTGTGGGAAACACAAAACACACAGATATGATGCAGGTAGCTTTATGAAGCAAGCCTGTTTTCAGACCTTAACTATGTTGCAGATAAATGTATACCATATAGTACCTGCAGGCTCTCTCTGTGTTATACTGTTATATCTCCTTGAGGGAAAGACTAGCACAGACTTGATGTGGGCATCATATATACTTCCAGGATGTTTCCAGAACATCAGAATGTTGATGGTACCAGTGGACTACACAAACAAGGTGTTGATGGAGGTATACAGCTTCCTGCTCATCGAAGACACCGCCTCAGCACTTGGTTGGACATCTTGTGTATGGATGCAGCATATTATGCCAACACTACTACTGAGTGGAATATCTATGTGGTGTTTTGACATTCCTAGGAGCATTTGGAAACATGATGTACATCCATATGTGCTGCAGCATTAAGTTTGAAGATTGTGTCTATCTATTATCCACAACAAAGATGACTAAGAAATGCATGAGGTATCATCTCTATGGCAGTGGGAGTAATCTCAGGCTAAGATTCTTATGACTGATGCAACCTCCGTCTCCAGCTAAACATGCCACTGACTTATACTGTTGTTAGACATACTGTTGTTAGGCCTCCTTGGTATATGTCACTAACGGTTTCAATGATGTTCTTGTTAAGAATCTTTTAAAGAAACAGCATAATAGGATTCATTCATACAAAGAGCATCTAAAATCACTGCTTCCTGGTCATGTATTTGTCACCTATACCTATTACATTGTTTATGTCCATCACTACCGATCTATATATAACCTGCATTTTATCTCCTGTGCTTTCACCTCTCTGCTTTTGTAAACTGTCAGATAGTAGCGCCTTTTCAGTTCTGATTTATATTTATATCAAATTTATAATTATTTAGGTGGCACTGTGATGCAGCCATTAGCATTGTCACCTCACAGCAAGGAGTTCTCCTGTTTGATTCTTGACTGGGGTGCTTCTGTGCAGAGTCGGCATGTCCTCCCTGTGTTCCTTTGGGTTTTCTCCAAGTGGTCCAGTTTCCTCCCACATTCTAAAGAATGCATCTGGATCATTTCTTCCCTGGAATCCACTGAAAACAGGCTCTGTCCCAGTTGGACTTTCCCAGTAAACAAATGTTAAATAAATTACCCTAAGCATTACTTCCTTTTATACTGCTCATGAATCTGTTACAGATCGTTCATATCTTAACTGGTATTGTGATGTTCTTCATTAACAATTCTCTCTCACTGATTTGTATTCAACATTCTGATGTTGCATGATGGTTTCATCTTGATATGATCTGGAGAGGGGGGATTTCATATAAGAGATGAAGAGCAAGGAGGACTTGGACTGATTTATCCATCAGTTCATTACTGAATATACATTATACATTGTACCTAGTAGGAGGGCTAAGCATAGCCCTCAAAGGTCCCTGATTCAGCTGAGTGGTCCTGATTCTGCCTCATATTTGTGCTCTAGTCTTCATAACATCTGGGGTTTTCTGGCAAATCTCTGATTAATGCAGTCACAAAATAACAACAGACATTTCAGTTTCTGACTTCCTATCCTTCAGAAAATTCTCACTAATGCAAAACCTATCATTCTAACTACTTTCTAAGTATTTAAGGGCAATATCTACAATTTGTCCTTGAGTTTAGAGCTTTGTCCATCATTATTTTTCTTTACTTTTTCCTTGATCCACATGTTAACAGGCTGAGAGTTACTGGGATGTGGAGCCATAATAAGTAGAATATTTGTGAGATGTGTAATGCAGCAATGGTATGAGAACTTTTTCAAACCTGTGGGAAGAACTATGGAATGCACAAGTATTTTAGAATGATTTCATATTGGGATATGCACTCAGATGATATTGTCAAGAAGGTCATGGTATGGTGCAATGATAGAGGTTTTATATTGTACCAGGATTCCAGGATTTAGAGGATAGGATTTTAAAAGCAATACAGAAGACTGTGGGAATCCTAGATATAGAATTTCAATTATGGGACTTCATAAATAATTTGTGATATAAGAAACAGCTGGCTAAGGTAGAAGAATGTTTTTTTTTACTAAAAGTGTATGAAGCAAAATAAACTATCCTTGTACTGAAATTATAGGCATTCTTAAAATAAGGTGCCAGCAAGCTGGTTTGTGAACAATTGAATAAACTATTGAATAAAGTAAGTTTTAATAAAGCATGGTGTGCCTATTATGAAAATTTGACAAAATAAAGAGACAAACTGATTGAATTTGTGTTTTTGTTTATTTATTTTTGCTTAGTGGTAGATAGCACCAAAGTGGCACATCAGTTGGCTCTTAAGTTCATTTCCTGGCCAGTGTACTTTCAGTGTGGACTCTAGATGCCCTCCCTCTGCCCTTGTGGTGTTTGCAAAATACTTGTACATCTCCTACATCCAAAAAACATGCTGTAGGTAAACTGATGAGCTTCCAAACTGCTAAGATGTGTGTAGGCAGCATATCTGTGTGTGTTTGTGTGTGTGTGTGTGTGTGTGTGTGTGTGATAAAGAATTAGCTTTTCTACCTCACACCACTGAGTAATGGTAGAAACTCTGGCTGTTCCACAACCCTGCAAAGGATCAGAGAATGAATGTGCCAGTGTTCATTGTTCATTTGGAATTTGAAATGCACAGAAGTCATGTCTGATCAAGTATGAGAAAATAAAAATGAGATAAAGTTACCAAAAATGATGGGATATGAAAAGATAATGGTTTTGAAGGATACAAAAGGAACCATGAATAGAAATATAGATTGTTTATTTTCATCTAAATATTTCCTGCTCTTTCTTTAAGTAATGTATGAATTATATAACTATTAATGATGTTTTTAAATATGTTTAATAATTGTACTTTCTCCTCTCAACAAATGCCATGATATCTTTAACATCTCCCTAAACTACTCCCAATTCAGATATATGGTACCTTGGCTTAGTGTTTGATGCAAAGAATGGCACCTCAGTAAGGAATAGCACTCCACTAATACTGTAATGTAGTATCAGTACTGGAAAAATGAATCTAATCACCAGGCATGAAGAGAGAACTAAAAGACTTCTGATCTTCCTAACAAAAAGGATGAATATGCAACCTGCAGAACCATTGAAATTGCTGTTATTATTGGAACATGAAATAATCCAAGTGCCTGGTATGGATATAGCTTATCCTGGCATCTTAACTGAGTATGCAGTCTTTTCACCTATGATTCTGTGCTTCATGTGATCTTGCACAGACAGGATAATATACTTGCTTCAGATATTATTAGATTGTTTTATGACTTTTGTTGCTGTCTTCAGTACTGGATCCATACTACATTTTCTGTAGTTGTCATCCCCCATAGTGTTAATATGCTTAGTGTTGTTCAACAGCACAAGTTTTATTTTAAGGTGCAAATATGTTGAATCTCATTCGTAGTTATTTGGATATACATCTGACTGTGCTTATTATGTGACTGTGCATATGTCTATCAAAATTAATCTTGTTCAAAGTACCCTTTTTATGTAACTGAGACATGCCTTAACATGCAGAGAACAGCAGGGCTTTCACAAAGTTTTGAGTTCACAGTTTATATATAATGACAGCAAAAGTACTACAAAGTTGTTTACATGTTTATCTGTTTACTTTTTTCTACTACTGCCCTGCCTGTAAAATGCTTCTTCAGCTGTCCTCACTGCCTTAATTTGTAGTCATCAAAGACTATTAATTTTACGTTTCTATTTTCTTTTCAAAGTACTTTGGAATATAACTAGCCTTAGCAAAGAACATCTTGCTAAACCCTTCAGCTTAAATTAATGGCAACTATCGCATGCCAAATAGAAATTAGTCCGCTGCAGAAAAAGTTTTGTGAATCATGAATTTTAGCTCTATGTAGACTTTATAATCTTTGCCTATGAAAAAAGATGTGTGTTTTGGGATTGCTATAGTAGGCTGGCCTTGTTCACTTCATATAGCAGTAGAAAAAAATCTTGTTCATGCTGTATGAAGGACAAGACACTTATTCATCGTATCCTATGCCATTTAAGTTCATAACATCTCTGAGAAACAATGGGGACTTTATCACTGTGTTTTTCTGCTGCATTAAAAACCTGCAGATGTCAGGTCATTTTATCTAATATGCTAAAGCGATCTGTGCTGCTGGTATCTCTTAGACATCTTATGTAACTGTATTACTTGGCAGAAGGCATGCAACAGCACTGCCTGATTGAAGACACATCTGAACATGTTCTGAATGCCTGCAGTTAGATCAGCTGTCATGCAATCATTTTGGAAGAAGGTATTTTCCTTCAAGCTTTCTCATGCAAATGTAAGAGTGGCCTCTTTCTACGTCAGTGAGGTGCTCAAATCCTGTTTCCTTGCCTGAGTTATGATTTGTGGATGGAAATCACCCTTTCTAACAACTGCCTATTACAGGTAAACATGCTTTTATCTCCTGACAGTTGGCAACGCCCTTTAGAAAGGTGGCATACCTAAAAAACATAAAGTGGTATGAGCAATTTAGAGGTTCATTTTAAGAGTACATTGTGATTAAGGTAATTCATGTTCTAATTACAACTAATTGTTTAGTTTCTTTTATCATTGCCTCTGTGTTTTAGTGCATTGAATTTAGATTGTATGGGTTCAAATTAGGGTTATTGAATAATAAGGTATGAAATCACAACTAAGGAGGATTAGAAAACATGTTTGTAGTAAGTATAAAGTGGGCCACTATGCTTGAATGAAATATAATAGCATTTCCAACTATGCAATAACAGGTGTGTTTTACCTTAGTACTTGTAAGAACATTTCTCAAGATTAAAAAAATAAATAAATGGTGGGAACAGAATTTCATATATATGACCTGCTTTAAAGAAATGTTGTCTTGAATGATCGGCAATAAATGTTGACAATTCCACATCGACAAGATTGCATTAACAACCTGAAATATAAACTTCTTTTTTTTGGTACAGTTACTTTGATTTTCATTATGTCCTTTTTTTCTTTTTTTGGAGGAATGTTTAATACAAGTGCAGTGCACAATGAGCTGATGTTGAAAAAATATGGAAATTATGTTCAAGATGATACATTTGTAAGTGGGTTTGAAAAATATCAGCCATGTGTATTCATGATAAAATGTTGAAAACTGCTAACACTATGAGCTTTTACATGCATGAATGTGTTTTAATAGTTTTATTTTTTATTAGTTTGCATACATTAATATATTCCACTTAAGACCTTACTTCTTAACAAAAATCTTTTCATGTCCTGTCACAAATGTGACCTCAGAGAATGATTTTGCCATATTTCTAGTCATAAAACTACTAAACAATTGGGCACACCAAACTGTAGAACAGGAAAGAACTCTGCCACACAAGCTGCCAAAGTCTAAAAATCACAAAAGGTTTATTAAGTTTAAAGTGCTTTTCATTTGCTAAGCAAGCAAACTTCTTCAGAAACAATGAGCTACAATTTAAATCTCGTATATAAGGAATCAGGTGGTCATAGTAACCAATCTTGTTACAATGTAACACATACCCTAAACTTCTTTAAAGGCAAACTCGTTCATAAAGAAGTGCTCGTTCATAAAAAAATAAAGCCAACTTCACACATAAAAATTAAACTATTACTGTCATGCTACTAAAATGTTCATGTAAAAAAATAATCTATCCAACCTTCCCAATACAATATACTTGAATTAATTCCCAATAACAATCTATAACACATTACTTGTTGAGACATTGTTATTATCAAATTATTATTTATAAAAACAAAGATTGCTTAAAAAACAATTTGTCACTAAAGACAAAACAATGCATATATGTGAACCATAAATACACACAATTTCTACTCCGTCATCTCTGCAAATTTCTTAATTTTAAGATACAACTAATAAAACAGGTTTCATTTAAACCTGGGAAGTTATACGTGTTCAGTATCTATAACTACATGTCAACATCATATCCGGGATTTCCATATCTTTTCAGAATCCCTAAGATTCACAAAAATGTGTTAAACCCACCTATGAGACCTCTAGTTGATGGTTGGGGTTCACCAACATATCCCTGTGCCAAGGTAGTTGACGCTATACTCCAGAAATATTTGGTATTTGGAATCAAATATGTAAGGATTCATGGTCCTTTTTGAAGAAAATTGACAGCTTGCAGTACAATGAAGACCATAATTTTCTTACTGTTGATGTGAAAGATCTTTATACTTGTATCCCACATGATTTAGGTATTGAGTGGGTAGGGCTAATGCTAAATAAAAATGGAGCCCCAGTAGCTGAAATTTCTTTGGTAACAGAATTACTTGACCTTATACTATCTAACAACTTTTTATGTTTGGAAATGACTTTTACCTACAAAAAGTGGGAGTCGCTATGTGCTCCCCATGTGGGGCCAGTATAGCGAATTTAGCTATGGCCTATTGGGAATCAGAATTTGTGTTTAAAAATGACAACCTTAGAGACTCCCTAGTATATTACACACGATACCTTGATGACATTTTTATTCTACTGAATGGTGATTTGGAAGTTTGTAGGAATGTGCTTGAACACTTTATCTGGTCAACACAGTTTTTACAATTTACATCTACATTTGACATGGAAGCAATAGCATATTTGGACATCTGACTAGTTAAAAATAGAGCACAGCGTTGCTTTGTAGCAAAGATACATAGGAAAAGCACCTACTCTAAGTCATTCCTACACTTTTCTAGTTGTCATCCCTATTATCAGAAATGGTCAGTCATTAAGGGTCAGTTAGTGAGGGCTTCACGTATAGTTAGCCAGGATGAAGAATTCATTGATGAAAGTTATTTTTAAAAAAAATATGTTTTTTACACTGTGGGTACCCTGAGGCCCTTTTAGACTCTTTAATTGATGAGGTCAGGTTTAAGAGATCTAATCATACGGACAAACCCATTTTAGGCGTTAAGGAAATAATGCCTGAACAGGTTGGTGAGTCAAATGTAGTGATTATAGACAGTAGTAATAAATAGACATCTGTAGGTATGAAAGACTTCCAGTTAAGTTTTATTACTACATTCACTATGCATAGTCACTCTTGTATTAAGATTATTCAGAAAAAATGGGAACTTTTTAGAACTAACCCAATGTTATACGGTAAAATGGGTGACTTTCCTAAAGTAATTTTTAGGAGAGGTAAGAACCTGAAGAACTTGT
Source organism: Protopterus annectens (assembly GCF_019279795.1). Classification (NCBI taxonomy): domain Eukaryota; kingdom Metazoa; phylum Chordata; order Ceratodontiformes; family Protopteridae; genus Protopterus; species Protopterus annectens. The sequence goes on along the minus strand of NC_056729.1, from coordinate 367,144,157 downwards.
TAGAACAACAGTGTCTTAATATCCCTAGAATTACATGGATGGGTAAATGTGAAAGTTGTAACTTTTGCAAATTTGTAGATGTAGCCATTTTTTTGCCATTAATGGCATACACTGCAAACTAAAATCAAGGTTTAATTGTAATTCTAGACTAGTGGTTAATTTAGCTAGGTGCCAATGTTGTCCTGCATTTTATATTGGCAAAACTGAGCGTAGACTCCGTGATAGAATATATGAATATCAATATGCTATTGGCAAAAGAAAAATAGATAACGCCCTAGCTTAACATATTCAATCAAATACAGAACATAAATTTAAGTTTATGGTCATCAACCAAGTTTTGCAGGACATCAGGGGGGGTCCTATACCCCTACAGCTCGAAGATTTAAAGCTGTTTTGGCAAATTAAGCTGAACGCATATAACTTCCCAGGTTTAAATGAAACCTGTTCTATTAGTAGTATCTTAAAATTAAGAAGTTTGCAGAGATGATGGAGTAGAAGTTGTGTGTATTTATGGTTCTCATATATGCATTGCTTTGTCATACATCTTTAGTGGTAAATTGTTGTTTAAGCAATCTTTGTTTTTATAAATAATAATTTGATAATAACAATGTCTCAACAAGTAATGTGTTATAGATTGTTATTGGGAATTAATTTGAGTATGTTGTATTGGGAAGGTTGGATAGATTATTTTTTATATGAACTTTTTAGTAGCATGATATTAATAGTTTAATTTTTATGTGTGAAGTTGGCTTTATTTTTTTATGAACGAGCTCTTCTTTATGAATGAGTTTGCCTTTAAAGAAGTTTAGGGTACGTGTTACGTTGTAACAAGATTGGTTATTATGACCACCTGATTCCTTATATAAGAGATTTGAATTGTAACTCATTGTTTCTGAAGAAGTTTGCTTGCTTAGCAAACGAAAAGCGCTTAAAACTAAACTAAATAAACCTTTTGTGATTTTTAGACTTTGACAGCTTGTCGTGGCAGAGTTCTTTTTTGTTCTAAATTTCTAGTCATAATTGCAATACAGCATAGCAGTGGTTCATGAATACGCATTCTGAAAATATACAAAATGCTTGAGTAATGGTATTAAAATGAAATACCTAGTGCACATCCCTGAGGCTGGGAAAACCAAAAGAAACATGTTGCTTTGCCTACTGAAATCTTATCATTTTGATCTGACAATTGAAGGCATGTATGTGGATTGAAGACAAATTCAGCAGGGAAATTATTATTGTAGATAAGGACAGCTTGGTCACCTAGTTTATCAATTTCTCCTACACATTAGATTAGCTGGAGACCCTGAAAGAGGTGTTAAACTGAGGCCCAATCTGCCTGGGTTGGTACTAGCCCAGAGGGATATAAAATATCCCACACCTATTGAAAAGAGTAGCGGACTTTCCCTGATGCCCTGGCCAAATTTTCCCTAGTGGTCTATATACCACCTCAAGTCTCCACTGAAAGGAGGTCACTAGTCTAGTGAGGCTAGCCTGATTAACAAAAGATACAAATAAGTAAATAAATAAACCTCTGCATTTGTTCCTCCCACCACTAACTAATTACCTTATGACTTTAACAAGAATTCTTAAATATTTTGCTTTATTTTTCACATTGCTACTTCTTCAAGAAGTCTGTATCAGTCATATACTTCAGTACTGATTGAGAAAAATACTTAATCACATCTTTACTGGTTCCTCTGTCTTGCAACTTCAGATTATGTTCCCATGTAGACATCATCATGGAATAATTTCTCCCTTTATATTGACTGATTCCAAATATTCAATTTCATCATCATTTTTTTTCATTGCTATGATGCTGTCATCATTCTTTTATCTTTTATTTTTGGTCAAACAGGAAGTATATCCTCTTTCCAATCCTTAAGATTTTTTACTGCAAATATTTGACTAATCGTCTTTCTTACTGTCCCCACTAAAGGTTTCCAAATATTTTCTAAGCTCCCGCCCCACAAAATACATCCAATAGATCACTATGCTGAAAACTCCAGGAATATCTCCCTTAGTACTTGCTTCCACTTGGAGATAAACAGTTATCTTGATATTGCAAATAAAACTTAACTGAACAGATTTTATAGACTGACTTATCTCCAGAACCCCCAAACCAACATTCCCTCTGGAAAGAATTATCTTGTCTCAAATGACCCTTAATTTGCCTTCCACTCCAAGAAAATCTTTTATCCATGAAAATTGCTAGCCTTTTGATTACATCTAGCACTGTTAGGATCCAGAATGATGTATTAAAAGTAATATAGAGAGAATGCTGTGCCAGTGAAGAATCTGATCTCTCTGTTACAGATATAAACCCAACATCCTCCACTTTTAGAGATTGTGTTTAATTTTTTTCAAAGCCTCCTCATATGATCTATACATTGATAACTAATATGTTTCCTTTGTCCAGGTCCCCAAATATTTTAGTTTGTTCTTACTCAGTATTTCTGGGTCCTTCTTTTGTTAACTGGGTTCTATTTTCTCATTTAATCCCTGCTACCCAAGATTTTCTTTATTAATTTTATATCCTGTGAATATCTCACATCCACTCAAGAGCTCAAAGAGCTTAGCCAAGTCCTCCCTTGATTTGGTTAATGTCAGTATAATATCATCTCAAACTCCTGACTATACTACTGGTAACCTCTTAATGTCAAATGTTGGACAGCAACCATCAGGGGCTCTAAATATAAAGTAAAAAGCAGAGGGGGCAGGGGGACATACCTGTGTAATCCTCCTTGTTAATCTTATAGTTGTTATGAGAGAGAGACTGCGATTTTCACCTTCACTGTCATTCCTCCATAGATTTCTTCCAGAAGGAGAATAAATGCATGTGTAAATCCCAATTTCCTAATTACAGCAAAAGTATTGGGCATGTCTACCCTACTGAATGCTTTTTCTGCATCCAGAGAAATCATTGCCACCTTCTTTCCCCTCCTCTAGGCATTTTGTATTATCATCAGCTACCTAATTATATTACCACATGTACGCCTTTCCTCAATGAAGCCAAATGGTCCAGTTCTATTAAAACTAATATCAATTTTCCTAGTTTTGCAGACATAAATCATATGAAGATCTTATAATAATAGGGTAAAATTGTGATAGGCCTATAAGATTCTGGTAGAACCGGATTCTCACCTTCCTTTTGGATAGCCACAATGATATCCTCTTCCCAGGATGATGGTATATTCTTTCTTCTTAAAATATTATTGATCAGCCTTTCTCACAGCTACACTATTTTATTTCCTGCACGTCTCCAGACTGCTACTGGGATCCCATCTCACCTCAACAACTTGTGTCGAGTCTGTTTTACCAAGCTCTATTTGACTTCTACATCAGTTATTTCTCTTTTCAATGAAGTTATCCCCCTCATTTTTGACCTAGGATGATGCAATTCATCCAAAAACCCTTGGATTTGCCTGTGCAAATTCCTAAACCCAGCTTCAGTTGTGTACAAACCCTCACAGTATTCCTTAAAATTCTCCACCCCCCTCCAGTTTTTAGTCAATCCACTCCCTTGTGTTCTTATTTGAAATAAAGATATTTCTGTTTTCTGCTGCCTTAATCCTACCTCTGTAGCTCTTGAGGTCTTAGAAGATGTATCATATAATTCTCTTATTATCCTCCTTTGTTACCCTAATCTATTATCTTCATCTCCCTGTAATTCCTGAAGAAGATATTGAAGCTTTATCTTCTCTGCTTCTGATATATTATTCCATTTTGCCTGCAAAGTTTTAATTAATTCCAACTGTTCTACTGTCCTTTTTCACTGTTTTATCTCTTTATGTAATATTTCTGGCTGTAGTTTTTGTTTAAAACAATCTCATCTTGTCCCATTCATGTATCATATCACCCTAGATACCATCTATGGCATTCATTAAGATATACCCAATCACCTAGTCATTATATTTCTTTTGCCCCAGGTGGTATGCTGGGATTCTTGAGTGCAGCCATTTATTATTCTCTTTCCTATGTTTAACTCTAAAAGAGATATAAGTGTGGTCTGAAATAATAATTGGGCCAATTATTTGTCCCTTCACTAGAAGGAAAAGCTTGTCTGTTATCATATTTATTTTTGAAATTCTTGACCAAGTTTTATATTTAGGACTATAACTGGTATATTATCCTCTGCCCATCCATTTGTGCATGTATGTAATGGGCCATAAGCATCTAAGTATCTCTTATACATTTCTTTGGTCCCATCCATATCTCTTTCATTCCTCTTGATTTCACTTCCTTGTCTATAAAAAATCATATGCCAGTCTCCCATAATAATTAATGTAACTTTGTAAAACTGGGTAATTTCCCAAAGTATCCCTTTAAACTTCCCTCGTTTCATTTTGGGGAAATAGAAGTAGAAATTAGGGTTAATTTATCTGCATAGAAGTATCCTTTAACTTTCACATAACATCCCTGTGGATCTACTAATGCATTTTCAATATCTAGTTGCAAAGTTCTGTCCTTTCAAAGCACTGCCTCTCTATGCCAATCTCCCTTGTATACTGAGCTAACTAGTAACTCGTACCATTATCTTCATAATTTCTCATGTTCTTCTGATTTTAAATGACCTTATTGTAAGGGTACCATTCTGGGCCTCTCCTTCTTTATGTAACCTAATATTCTGTCTTGTTTTCCCTGGGCTTGTCAGTCCTTTCATATTCCATGAAAACATGTTTACTTCTAACAGTTTCTTCCCCATCATCTTATTACATAAGATACTTGATTATTTAGCTCCTCAGCTGTCTCCTTCACCCTCTTGGACCTTTCTCTATGTTTAACTATCTTCTCCCCCTATGTATCACACCCATTAAAAATTTATTTTGTCAGATGAGTTGCTTTTACTCTCCCCTTTCTCGCAAATTCTGAACTGTTTAGTATATGCTTTACCCCACTTTCCTACCATATTTTACCATCAAACCAAATAATTGTATACAAAAAAAACTACGTACACAACACTTCCACATCCCAGGTGAGTTACCCTCATAGTTAAGAACTCATTGCCTCTTTCTACTCTTGCAAAGAGTTGTTGAAGACATTTAGGTCCCTACTACAGATTTTTGTACTGCTTTGTGAAGAAATATAAGGTCATATTGGACTGGGTCTTTCATTGTTGGAAAAGTGAGACTCTGGCCACCTTGGAATAGCTAGTAGACTATTATTGGGATAGTTGAAGGATTTAAGGACTTTCATTTTTTCATAGCAAATCACTGGGGCCTTTCCAGTAGAGAGATATGCTTATATTGGATTAGATAACCGAAGATGCATTCTTTCGAATGCACCTGGGTCGAACTTGAAAAGACAAAAAGGCAAAATGATGAAGCGGGATATAAGCAAATTCTTTCCCTGGGAAACAAATCACTTGGCCGCATCCATTACTTTGCCGTATTCGTCACTGTAGTGTGATCTTAGAGTTGGTATATTTAAGTAGGGGGGGATTGGGGGGTGCTTTATGTTATGTTGTAAGTGTTTTTTTGGAACGGCACTTTTTTTTCCCTTGGAAAAAAATCACTGTTCTAAGTGCTCGACTTTGTAAGCTTTCACTTACATGGAGTCGATAAATCATTGTTTGCTTTTCTAAGCGTTCGATGATTTAATATAGACCCCTTATATTGTATATTGTAATATTGTATTTGATGATTGATCTGATTAGGGAAAAACCTAAAGTTGGTCAATACAACTCTTCCCCTGATAGACAACACCTAGAGTCTGTGCTGCTCACCACAATTGAGTTCAGTTTTGGAGGTACTATATTTGCATACATTTCAGGTTTTAGGTGTAGACAAGCATGTTTTAGGGAAGTGGGAAGAACCTCACACAGAGAGCATGCAAACCCCACACAAGTGAGTATGTTTGATTTGTTTAATGCCCCTAATAGCTGCACACATCTAACAGGAGCTGCTGAATTTGAAGAATATGAGTGGCCAATGGCTCATAGTCTGTCTCTACTAGGGAGTTTAGACAGTGCTAGAATGTTGTGCTGCTGCTTGGTGAATATAGAATAACAAGATTAACCATGTCTATTAATTTGCTCATGGGAATGTTTCTTCAGGAATATTTCTTTTCTCTTGTTCAGTGGTTCTAGTTTTCCTAAGTTGAATAAGTTTAACTGTGGTGCTTCTTAATTTTTTCAACATTGTTTAACTAATTTGATTATTACCTTGTGGGTTAGAGCTGGAACCGAAGAATAGTGTTGCAATAATATAGTTTGCTTTCTTCTGGCTAACTCTATGCACAAAGATGCTTAAGCCTATCGTTGACTATTTTTCTGGGATACTTTTAAGAGAATAAAGCAGCCTTTCCTACAGTTATTGTGTGAGCAATCTGATCATTTTTTCTTCTACTTTAGTTTAACAAGAAGTTGATTAACATTCTCAGATCTGAAACTTTATGTAAAAGTTATGAAGGAATGATCTTTGAAAATGTTTCTACAATTGTATTCATTGAATAATGGTGGACACTACCTGAAGCTACTTGAAATTGTTTACCAGCAGCAGTAAATTGTTAATTAATGACAACAAAAATGATAATTTATCTAACTCTATAAAAAACGTGTAATTTTTACTATAATGTTGTAAGTTGCTTTCCTAATATAGTTCAGTATGTGCTAACATATTGATAAGCTATGGAAAGTCAATGAATGTAAGTGCATAGCACATCTTACTTTAAACCATACTATAATAAGCAAATGAATTATTTTTGACAGTTCTGTTATATTTGTTAATTTTTATCTTGCCTATTGTCTGTTCTTGAGGAGCATTAGCTTATTAAGTTTTATAAATGCTATAAATATCAGATTGATGAGAACAGATCAGACAAACCAACTGACTAAAGACTGGGATAGGGATTTGTGCCTCCAAACCACGAAGAACTACAGATTAGCACTAAAGAAGAAATGCAAAGTAGTAAGGCAGCATTACAGGCTTTTTGAGCAATCTGACTGAGAGTAACATTTGTAATATTTTTGTATATGTTACACATGTTATAATTCTGGAACAGTGTTTTCCATTTCTGTGGGAGGTAGTAATCTACTAACAAAGTTACTAGAAATACAGCACAGGGAATCCTTTTCCTACTCTATTAATATCAAGAGGAGCTACATTGTCTTTTATTTCATAGAGTTTCTATACTTTACTATATTTCATTTCTAAGTTTAGAGTGTTTTAAGTGGTAGTTGTGTAGTAATGTTAATGAGAGCTGAAGCTAAGCACTGGAAGAAAATAACTTTATACAATGATAATAAAGGAAACTGAAGCAAGTGTTGTACCTAGCTGGGGAGAAATGTTATAATCCTTTCAGATAAATTGGAAACATCAAGAAAACATTTATACAATTTAAGGGCCTAAATTATAAATATTCCAAAGAAAGCAGAGCAAGTCTGACCAATGTGAAAGACAAAGGAGTAGATGGAGATAACAGAGTATCAGAGAAATGTTTGCATAGTCAAACGCAAAAAGGATACTAAGTCAGGAAGTACAGGATCTATCCCCAAAAGGCCAACATTATACACATATTGCTAGACTGATTAGGGAATTGCAATGGAACTTACTCCATTTTCTCTATCAGTGAATCAACAGAAGGGGACTGTACCATAGACAGATTGAAAGGTAAGACTAAAAATTATAGAGAAGTAATACTAGATGATGGGGTGCTAATTAAATACATTTAGAGGGTTTATGGAGCATTGCCATAGGATGCAATTTGATTATGGACCAGACAATGGCTACTCAACACTTGATTGACAAATGGCTACTCAACACTTGATTGACAAAGTTTAAGTAGAGATTTTTTTTTTTGTCTGAAAGCAGAGATATTAGCAATAACGAATGGCTCTAGGTATAATGTAGAAAAGTGTGAAGTGAAAAAAATTACAAAAGGAAGATAGGATGTGATAAAAATCAAGGCGTTATGTCCTAATCACTAGAAATGAAGAAATGGAAGTGGTCACTAAGAAGGATTATAATCATACAAAAAGTTGGACAGAAAGGCAGAAATAAGTGTATATAATGATAGAAGGAAGTCAGAAACAGTAAAGAGAAAGGTAATAGTAATAAGAAAATGATAAGGGTGGAATGAATATATTGTAGACATACATAGTAAGGCATAGAAGAACAATCGGCAAGATAATTCATGGACTGACCTTGCAAACTCTGTGAGCTTAAAAAATTGAAATCAAAGAACAGTTGGAGAAAAGATAGGGAGTAAAAATATACATCGGGTGGAATTCAATAAACCCTACACAGAGTGATTCTCCATGTAGGAATAGTGTTGTGGCCCGAACATGGAACATGGCCACAGACTGATCCAGGAAACAGGGCTGGGGGCGTGCACGAGCGTTCGGACACTGTGCGGACATGGAGGTGTCCGTGGAATGCAAATCACCTCCTAAGCTGGTGAAAACCATGCAAATTAGGTGAATTTGTGATTCAGCAAGTAGAAAGGCACCCGTGTAGGTGCTGTGGCAGTATAAGAAATGTACACGGTTACAAACCATGTACCAGAGTATAAATTCTAAATTATGAACAGGGGCTGTAAAAACCCCAAAAAAGGGTGGGTATTGCACAGTAGGCATGCAAATGGCCAAAACTATGGCCAGTGAGTTAAAAAAAATACAAATTATGAAAAATTAATATATTTTTTAATACATATTTTATGTTTAAGTAGTTTGCAGCGAAATGGAAACATGCATTCTTGCAAAAAACAAAAAAAAACCCTGTAAAATATAAAATTTACACATATGCAAAAGTATTGCATTATAGTGTCCAGCATGCAGAGTCATACAATGGCAGGTTACTGTGGTTGCTAAGGAGATAGGCCCTGGTGTAGTGCAGTATTCAGGGTATATGCAAATAGCTGTATGTAAATGAGCCAGGGTTATTGAATCGCAAAAAGAGCTATCGTATCCATAGGTACTAACGGGTAGGGCTAGAACTGTGTTGGTGTAGGCAGAACAGATAGCTAACATTAAAAGGGGGTGTGTCATGGCATGTTAAAGTGAATTGGAGCTTAGCGGCACCTGTTTGTGCTCAACTAAGCAGAGCTAAGCATGGGTGTGTGTTTGAGGCTGCTAAGCTATACTTAGCCCTGAGGCGCATGTTTTAGCTAGTTAAAGAAAAGCTAAGTGTGCCAATGTACAGGGGAGGGTCCAAACTTCTGAGCAATGTTTATATTAGCACCATGGGTTTGTGTGGAGCACTACGAAGGTGAGCAGTAGAAGAAATTGGAAAAAAATGCAAAATAAAAGGAAATAGCCCGAGCAAGTCAATCAAGTATAACAGAATGATAAGTTCTGTTCCACTGACACTGGCCCATTCAAACCCCTCAATGATATATCTGGCAGGTGGAATGTATCCTAGTCAGCCAATCACACAGTCTACATCTGCAACACACCACTATAAAGTATGCATGCACCCTATAGTCTGATTTTTCCCCCGCATACTCTGCACCATTGAAGTACACACTTGGGAATTTTAACTGACAAAATGATAGGGGCTGCTGCTGCTGCTCTGCTATATTTGTATGCACTACAGGCTGAGGTCAGTGATGATGATGTTCACAATAGGCCCAGACTGAGGAGCAGAAGAGTGCTCAGGCCCAGGGTAACCTTTCAGGGGCTACATGAGCTGGAGATAGTAGAGCATTACAGGCTGGACAGGGACATACTACAAGAACTCACCGAGCTCTGTCGCCCTCACCTCAGACCCAGAGCTAACAGAGGGGAACCCATCCCAGTGGAAACAAAGCTATGTGTAACCTTAAGAATACTTGCTACAGGTACTTTCCAAAGACCTACTGGGGACATGATGGGGGTCTCACAGGCATCCACATCCAGGGTACTCCACCACTTCCTGGATGTCATGCTAACACATGCCAGTGAGCACATTTATTTACCCCACACCCCTGAAGAGAGGACCAGCAATATGAGTCTCTTCCACCATGTAGCACACTACCCAGAGGTACTGGGTGCCATAGACTGCACTCTTGTGCACATCAAATCACTACCCAGTGAGGAGGGTAAAGTCTATGTCAACCGCAAGGGGTATCTCTCCATCAACTGCCAGGTTGTGTACAATGCCCAGGGCATTATCATGAATGTGTGTGCTGGCAGCCCTGGCAGTTATCATGACTACCACATCTGGCATGCATCAGACCTATAGCAGACATTTGCTTGGGGGGACATCCTGTACGGCCATCTACTGGGGATGCTGGCTATGCACTGGAACCATGGATGATGTCACCCATCAGAAATGCACACACACCAACTGAAGAATGCTATAATGAGGCACATGCATAAACTAGGAACATCATAGAGCATGTGTTTGGGCTGCTCAAGTCATGGTTCCACTGCCTTGACATATCTGGTGGAACCCTGCAGTACTTTTCAGCCACATGTCCAACATGTTCATAATATGTGCCATGCTGCAAAATATGATCCTACAGAAACAGCTTTGGCAGGAACATCACAGGGAAGGGACACACAGCCCCCCTAGTGCCAAGGTCCCCACAGGCACAGGGGGACTCAGAGGAGGAACCCCCTGAGCCTGTCCCTGTAGGCAGACATAGGTGTGCCTAGTACACCCTGGCCTTGGGAAAGAGGTAACGCATAGCACATGCACTGACAACCTAAGGCCCAGGGAGTGACACTTCACTCTGACTCATAGACATAGTAAAAAGGATGCCAGCCACACCACACTATCTGTACCTTACCATGTATAGGCTGTGTACTATGTGCATCCTACAGTGTTAACCCTGAAGCACTGCCCTCTCAACTGCAGCAGGCACAAGGTAAGCCACTCTTCTTAATAACAAATGAAAAGGGTAGTAGACTGTGGTAGCATATGTATGGTATTGCTGCATGTATGCAAGGAAAAGGAGTGGGGCTACTAGGATAGCAGCAGACAACTGACAGCTATGTGGGACAACAGGGACTCTCTGACAAATGCTCTCTGCCCCAGAATATGCAGTATGCCCCAAGCCAGCAAAACCCACTGCACTATGTGAGGGACTTACAAACAGTGGGATCATAGGTCAGATACATGGATGCCAATGTTGGAGTCCCCTACATACCTCTCAACCTCTTAGAGCAAGAAATATGTACAAAGTGATAAAGAAAAGTGGGACAAAGGCCCAAAAAGTGGGACAATTGTTAAATACTGCACTTACAAACTTAGAAAGTTGCTAGAATAACAGGTTTTGCATTAGCATGAATTTGGTGAAGGGTATGAAGTCTGAAACTCAAATGTATGTCATTATTTTCTATCTTCAGTCTTTAATGATTTGCCAGTAATTTGCCAGAAACCCACAATTTTATGAAAAAGGGACCCAAAATATGAGGCAACCATCTGGACATTCTGCAAAACTCTGTACAGTTGAGATGTATGGTCCCCTACCCCAGACACATCTGTGTTTCCATATAACTGCAGTAACATTTATGTTTGTAAGGTAATAGCAGTAGACCACACATACACAGGGCTGCCCCAATCAACTTGCTAACTTGTTCCATTTCCACAATATGCAGGGGTCAGTGTGCTATGTATGTGTGTGCGTGTGTTTAATAGTGTCAGGATGTAGACTGCACTGATTGGTGGCTGTCATGTCTTAGTGGGCTAAGTACATTACTGTGGTTGATATGGTCCATGGTTCGAGGCTGGTTGTGCCTACTGCTTTGCATGTGAGCTACACCTATGGTAGGAGTTCTACACACTGTCCAGATATCAGTATTTCTTACTGCAGGAATAGCTGGGCAAAGCCACAGACAATGGAGGGACAGGGGGCGACAGATATGGACAATATACAGCTTGAGTAACCTAGATGGTGCCTAATAGAACAGCAGGTTGTGACAAGTCATTGTAGCACCAGACTATAAAGGCTGCCAAGTAACTGTGTGAGTACTTACAACAAGTCTGTAGCCACCATCCATACTCCACGAATGACAGGGTTTCACAGAATGTCCACATGTATGCCTTATATATCTGTTCTGTTTGTCATAACATAACATTTGCCAGGCACACTACTGGCAAACCAATAAAGGTTGATGTGAAAACATAAATGACAGACAGTTGAGATGCAGACTTCATACCCATAAGGAAATGCAAGCTAATATGAAACCAGTCTACCAAATGTCTACATTTGTAACAGCAATATTAAGACCCTGTCCTCATGTTTGGGCACATGGTCTACTGTTATATATGTCCCTGTTCAGTGTTTGGCTGTAAAAGTTTAAGAGGTATGGCCAACATGTAGCCTTATAATAACAGTGCAACACAAACCATCTCAAGTCTGCAGCAGATGTATGGAGCACAATGCTGGACAACCTGCAAAACAGGTACAGTCAGAGGTGTGAAGTCCATAACCCTGTCTGTGGTGTTACAATTTCTACCCCAGTCACACCATAACTACAAATACAGTACATAGAGCAGCAACTGTGGACAAAGCCTGGAACTGGAGCAAAGCAGGACAAAGGCCCACGTATAAGGGGAAGGAGGAACCACTGGTCAGACAAATGTAGAATGTACAGACTACAACAATTCGTGCAGTAGCATGGGTTCCCTGCAGTGTATGGAGTCAGTATCCAAATGTCTGTCAGTGGTTCCTCACATTAATCTATATTGATCTGCCACTGACATACCTGGAAATCACAGTGCTATGTAAAATGTACCACACATATTATGCAAAACTCTTCTCAGTCCAATACACTCTTTACCCACTCTGGATGTTACTCAGTTAATAAGAATAGCACACAGCCAGGAGATCCATCATCCAGTATATCAATAAGGTGCTGGACTGTTTAAATAGGTTCATCAGCCAATTGGCTGTAACACATAAAATCTTGGACTGGGGGACAGGTATGTCAGGCCTGGAGTCCCACTGTTAGTACTGATGGTCATACTGGGCATGCTCCTACACTTAGCTAATTTCAGCCATTGTCTGAACCCACATCTGACTAAAGAACTGTGATATCTATATATGCCTGTGTATACAAACAGCTATGTATACCTTAACTGTCTCTCCTAACCCCAACAGACAAGATTACCCTCATCTATCCATATGTGGCAGATATAATATATATCTGTATCTGCTGAATGTGATATATATATATATATATATATATATATATATATATATATATATATATATATATATATATATATATATAGGTAACATATACAAATATATCATTTATAGAGAGGCAGAGACAGGGGGAGAGAGCAAGAGAGAGACCCTGAAAGGCATAGCGTGATGAGTGGTGCAGTCACTCATACACCAGTTGTAACCAGTGGCACGTGCAAATACTATGGTGAGCTCCATTGTGCAATAGTAGTTAGGTAGGGGTTGAAATCTCACATCACCCGCTGTGTGTCTGTGTGTGTGTGTGTGTGTGTGTGTGTGTGTGTGTGTGTGTGTGTGTGTGTGTGTGTGTGTGTGTGTGTGTGTTTCTGTATCTATTACACATACAGCAGAATACATACACCCAACAGGCCTATGTCTGTGTAATTGTCACCCATTTTATGGCCCTGGGACTAGTGTCCTCTCCAACAGTGGCCTACCTGTCAGCAGCTACTGATGTCACCCACCCCAACAGCAGTGGACACTCTCCAAATGCATAAACCCTGTGGTGCATGTGATAAGTGTATAGCACTATAGTGTAGACAGTTTGATAGGTAGTGGTTCTAACCCCAAAAACAACAACTCCGTGTGTGTCGATATGTGTAATTATATCCTCTTGTGGCTGTATGTATTTCCTGCCTATGTGTGTGCAATGTTAATACAATTTAAGGCCTGTTCCTCCCTGTTAACCCCCATTGTACTACTTTACAGGCCTGTTGATGTCATCCACCTTAGATGCACTGCTGGATACTCTCCAGGCATATAAACTCCATGGTGCACACAATAAGTATGTAGCAATATAGTACATACAGCTCAATAGTTATGGGTTCTAATCTCAGTACTGGCAACTGTGTGTGTGTGTGTGTTGATTATACCATTTTGAGGCCTGTTCCACCCTGTTAACCCCCCATTGCACTACTTTACAGGGCCTCCAGGTATATAAGCACTGTGGCACATGCGATAAGTACATAGCATTATAGTACATACAAATAGATAGGTAAAAGTTCTAATCACAATATTGGCAACTGTGTGAGTGTATATGTGTGTGTGTGTGTGTGTGTGTGTGTGTGTGTGTGTGTGTGTGTGTGTGTGTGTGTGTGTGTGTGTGTGTGTATGTGTGTGAAACATATCCCCTGTTGCAGTATGTCTGTCCTCTGTGTGTGTGTGTGTGTGTGTGTGTGTGTGTGTGTGTGTGTGTGTGTGTGTGTGTGTGTGTGTGTGTGTTGGTTATACCATTTTGATGCCCATTCCACCCTCTTAACCCCCTATTGCACCACTTTACAGGGCCTGTTGATGTCATCCACCTCAGATTCACAATTGGATACTCTCTCGCCATATAAGCTCCATGGCACATGCGATAAGTATGTAGCACTATAGTACCTACCACTAGATAAGTAGGGGTTCTAATCTCCCTAATGGCAACTGCGTGAGTGTATGTGTCTGTGTATGCATATCCCCTGTACCAGCGTGGCTGTCTTGCCTGTATGTATGAGTAATGGTTATACCATTTTGTGGGTCTGTTCCACCCTGTTAACTCCCTCCCCATTGGCAACCTATTCAGAGCCTACTGATGTCATCCACCTTAGAAGCACAGTTAGACATTTTCAAACACAATAGCACTGTGGCACATGCAATACATATGTCAGTCTATAGTGTACATAACTAGATAGATATGGGTTCTAATCTCAAATGTAGCAACTCTCTGAGTGTGTGTGTTGTATATCCCACTGCAGCAGTGTGTGTATGTGTGTGTGTGTGTGTGTGTGTGTGTGTGTGTGTGTGTGTGTGTGTGTGTGTGTGTCTGTATGTGTGTGTGTGTGTGTGTGTGTGTGTGTGTGTGTGTGTGTGTGTGTGTGTGTGTGTGTGTGATTCACCTGTATATTAGTGGCAGACACTGCAAAAACATATAAGCTCCATGGTGCATGTGATATGCGCATAGCGCTATTGTATGTAAAACTAGGGAGGTAGGGGTTCTACTCTCAACAAGGGCGGTTCATGTGTGTGTGTGTGTGTGTGTGTGTGTGTGTATGTGTGTGTGCGTGTGTGTGTGTGTGTGTGTGTGTGTGTGTGTGTGTGTGTGTGTATGTATGTATATCTCCTTGTAGTGGTGTGACTGTGTTAAGGCCACCACCATACCTCTCAACACCTTAGAGCATGACATCTGGATAAAGCCACACAGAAAAGTGGGACAAAGGTCCAAGATTAGAGTCAATCTTTAAATATTGCTCTTACAAACATAGAAAGTAGATAACATAACAGGTTGTGCATTAACATGCATTTTCTGAAGGGTATGAAGTCTGAAATGAAAATATATGTCATTATTGTCTAACATCAATCTTTAATCATGTGCCATTAATTTGCCAGAAAATCATAATGTTATGATGGACCTAAAATATGTGGCAAACATCAGGACATTCTTCAGAAATCTGTACAGGTGAGCGGTATGGCCAACACCTGTCTCACCCTGCAGGTTGCAGTCCATGTTTGGCCAGGTGGGACCTGTGAAAGCAACTCAAACAATACAGAGGTCCCAAGAGTGTAGGACAACAAACATTTCCTAAAGTTGTGTAATAGTTTCATAAAGCAGTTATGTCACATAAGAAGCACCTTAATGTAATGAGAAATAGGATAAGCTATGGAAATGTGACACAAAGAAGCTGTCATACTGGAAAACCAAGAGAACTCCTGGCCGTTGCATTTGCCGTGGGTATGATTTGTCCTGCCAACTCTCATGATATCACAAGAAGTGTCCTACATTGCACATTTGATAAGGTGGCAACCCTACTCTGTGTTGCCCATGTGTGTGCAATATGTAGGCATGTGGAGGCCCTGTGAGTAGCTGCTGTCCCCAATGACCCACATATATCTAGGGCTAGGCATGAATGCTGCCACCACTCACATTTGTAACTACTGCCTAAGGCTGTGGCGACTGTAGGTAGTGTGCTGTCTGTCATTGACCCACCAACTGATGTTAACTCACTGCAATGGGGTCATACATTGGGTATGGAATGGTGCCAAGGTCCTGGCATCAAGCTGAATGCAGAAACAGTAGCATCATATCATACGGCAAGGGCATGGCCCCACTATTTCCCACATCAACGGCAACCCGATAAACACACAACCTGCGTTGAAGGACCTGGGTAGTCAGGTTGATAACACTGTTGCATTTAGCCATCAAGTATTTGAAGTGGTCAGAAAAGGCTTGTACATGGTTCACCACATAGGTAAAGGGAGTGCATCCAGACTAAGGGTGGAAATTACCTCTGTATAGTTCTCGGCTGGGGTGCCTTCTGTGTGGAGTCTGCATGTCCTCCCTGTGGTCATGTGGGTTTCCCCCAGATGTTCTGGTTTCCTCCCACATCCCAAAGAAATGCTGTAGGTGGATTGGACACTGTAAATTGGCCCTAGGTGTGAGTGTGTGCATGTGTGTGCCTTCAGTGGAAGGTTGGGTGCTGGGCTGGCAACTCGA
Organism: Protopterus annectens; assembly: GCF_019279795.1. NCBI lineage: Eukaryota > Metazoa > Chordata > Ceratodontiformes > Protopteridae > Protopterus > Protopterus annectens. The sequence continues at coordinate 367,127,581 of NC_056729.1, read as the reverse complement.
CACCATAAAACTCCACTGCCAATAATGAGCAGACAGATGATCCGCTGTGGTGACCCCTAACCGGGAAAAGCCTGAAGAAGAAGAAGAAGAAGTCCTCAGTCAGTACAACAATAATTTAGTACCATGGCCCATTTGGTATGTACCTATCCAGACATCTGCAGTAACTGGAAAGGCCATAGTAATAGCCACAAAGGTAATCCATGGCCTCCAACACCTGTTGCATGCAGACAGCCATGAATCAGTAGTGGCCCACTTGGTATTGGACAGGTTGTCCACAGTTGGGCTGTGACATTCCTAGATGGTAATGTTGTGCCCAGCCCTTCAACAGTAGACCCATATATATGTGAGTCTAACTCTTTGCGCATCACCAGTACGACAGGCCCGAATCTGATATGCGACATCAAGAAAACTGATGTCTCTCCACTACAGCAGCAAAATGACGTAAGGCATCACCAATGCTGTGGGTGGAGTCATGCATGCCAGGAAGTGTGGCATCCATGACCTTGAGCATCTGTCTAGTGTACTGTTCACAACATGCCTGTACCTCCATGATGGACCGAAACATGCGTTGGGTGACAAGTGCTGTGACACCTCTGACAGGTGCTGGATGGGCAACATTCATCTTTTGAGCACCCCTGTCAATATACCTGTGTGAGACCTTGCTAGCTCTCTTGCTATGGCTAGTGTCTACAGTCACAGATGCCATAGTCACCACACTCTCCTGTTCGATGCTACCACCCTCTGACTGTCTAATATCTGTGGTTACTGGGGACTGAGTATGTGTGGCCATACTGACTGTGTGCAAGGACATTAGGGGAGGAAGTGGGATGTCAACCAATGAGACAGATCTAGACCCTAACAACCCCACCTGTGGCTCACTATGGCCACCATCATCATCATCGAGTCTGATGAGACACTGACATCAGGTTGTGAGGGGGGGACACAAACTCAACCCCCATGGCAAACTGTGAGGGGAAGACAACATGACTACATTAATTCCTGCACTATAATGTCTGCTGATCCACATATATATATACACACACACACGCACACACATACACACACACATACACACACACACACACACACACACACACACACACACACACACACACACACACACACACACACACACACACACACACACACACACACACACACACACACACACACACACACACACACACACACACATCTACAGGTGACGTGCCACAAATGCATTATACAGCTCACACGTTATGACTGATGCTATGAACAACAGACAAGTAGGCCACAATAGCCACACACAAGACAGGCCCTTAAGAACATGCAGTGCAGCAACATCCAGTTAATGTTGCTATTACTATACACCTGTGAGATAAGTGACATGTCAGTGTACGTGATGGACCTTCACATAAAACACAGTGCACTCATTTCCACAATAGTAATTCACCTCTTTATAGCAGACTGCCTACACCTTCACAAAAATACATGCTACTCTGTTACAGCTACTACAAATATGCTACTGTGATTACCTATGTAATGAACTGCAGTGAACCCCTTCACAAGTGAACATGCAAGTATTGCAATATGGCTAAGTTAACAGTTATGCCCATGGCAAACTGGCAGCCTTTAGCATGCCTAGGGTATAGATGAGCCATAACAAAACAGTTCCATACTCACCGGCTACAGCATGATGGACCCCGGCCACACCAGAGGTACCTATGGATTTGTGTGGGAGGGATATTGTCAGCAGACACAAATGTGGCATTGGTTCAGGTTAATATCTGCATATATCAGCATGAACAGTGCAAACTGTGATACTCCACACATTGCTGACATTCACAGTATGTGTATACACGTGTGTTACAACGCCCCACCCCACAAATGCAGATTGACCTGGCATATGTGTACAGGTATGCAAAGGCTGCCACTATGAATGCTACAGTATTAACGTGATGACAACTGGATGCTTACCTGGATGTTTCTTGGCTGTGGTAGCTGTGCCACCCACCTTCATGACATATAGTGTTATTGATTTTCATGAGCTGGTGGCTGAATCCAGGTTTGCAAGGAACTCCTCTGTGGCTTAAAGTGGTTGGTGTATAGCAGGCCCTCTACTGGTGCCAGCACAGTCGCTGGCCGCAGCTGCTGCCCTTTGCCTTGCATGATGTATTAGATCAGACTCATTGCTTCTGTCATGCCTGCTCACATGATTAACCGATGCCACGAGGTCTGCTGACAGTGCAGCATGTTCTTCCTGGTTATGGTGACTCCTTGACAACAGCACCTGTTGATGGAGTCTCAGGGCATCAGTTATGGTGGCAGTCTCAGCTTCTGAGAAAGGTGGATTCCTATGGTGGTACATCTCACCTGAAAGGCATTAAGAGGGAACACATCACAGGACGACATATATTGCTCACCATTATGCACACAACCTGCACATCTACATTTGCCACCACTATCCACCGCTAGCTCCCACATCATACTCCGCCATCATAGGTGCCAGAAGCTGTTAAAGACTGGGGGGGGAGGGTGAGAGGGACACTTAGTGATCTAAAAAGGGCAATTTTTTAAAACTATTTACTACCACAACATATATTCACTTGGAAGACATTTTAGGCTTAGCCAGTTTTCCTTTTGGTGCTTGAATTAACATTTCCTGATTGGTTTTATCTATCCCATGGCTGATAATTGTATAATAGCCCTAGTGAGAATAAGTGCGATCATACTGTAGATAATTTGAGGGGACCCATGTAAGGGATGCAGCATTTAGAAGCTGCATCTATCCATTAGTGGCATGAGGTGCAATCCTGGAGTACATTTTCTAGTACCCATCCTTGGATTCAAGTTGCATTTGAATATGGACAGGGATGAGCTTTGTTTTACTTGAATGAATACTCTGTTCTGGAACAGTGGTAGCCTCTGTGATATATATCCATCTCTCCATAACACTCAGTTTAGATACCTGGACTGAGTATTTCTGATGTCATTTGACATGCTGATGTTCAGTAGGTCCATCTGTATTAGGTCAGAGGGTGCCTTGTGTGCCAGACACATCACCTCTAAGCACACTGTAGTATACAGAGTATAGTGATAAATCTTTGAGGTGCTCCCCGCAAGACCTATTGTTTAGCACTTGTATCCTTTTAGTAAGGTATCTCTGTGGGTATTCCATTTGTTGCATAGGTCTAGACAGCTACATGCCAAAGTGGGCATTATGCAAAATGATTGACCACAAAAATAGCTTAGGTATGATTAATTAGTGCGCTTGTTGGATGTCCATTAATACAGCTCTCAAATGAACTGAGAACAGTATACTGTCAACTGCTGTGTCTCAAAAGACAACATATACAGCTTTTCTCTAGTAAACTGATATACATTTCCAATAGTATCCTCTGTACTTGCAAGCCCAAATATCTGACAATTAGTGCAGTTAGTGCAGAGGACTACAGCTCCGAGGTGTTAATGAGCTGCTTCGTCATGCACATGTCATGAACTAAATATTTTGATGGCTCATAAATGCATGCACAATACGGATATACATTCTGTGGTCAATACATGGATTTATGCAAGGGTAATATGTGTATATATTATTAGGATTGGTACATATATAATATACCACTTTATGCAGATTATTTAGTTCTGTACACCCCTTTCTTAAACTCTGCTACCACCCTAGGAAATTTTTGTGCCACTACTTTTAAATAAAAAAAAATGCAATAATTTTATAGTTAGTTTAATTGTCTTAAATCAATGAATAAATGTATTTTTTTATTCCTACCACACCACTTCTAGTTAGGCTACTAGTTATAATATGTATTCAATTAATACTGATTTCAATATATTGTATTACAAACGAACGTTGATTTTGCAGTGGTTAAGAAAATTAAATTCCATTTTTAAAGTTGTAATTCCCGGGGTTATAATCATGATTGTTAAATATACCTTCCGGTGTTTATAGTTATTCCATCACAGTTTTTAGAGCATCTATATATAAACAAAATTAAGCAGCCAGACATTTTATCACAAAAGATTAAAGCTTTGTGCTGTCAACAAGTGTCATTACATAGTCCTAGGTTTGAATCTTACAGTCTCCATTTGTCTGCTTTGCAACTCCGAACAAGTCACTTAACCAGACATTTCTATTGCATTCCACTGACAGTAATCTTAATCCAATTGAATAGGCAAGTGAACCAAATATATATTTAAAGATTAATAAATAGATTTATGTTCTAATATATGGAATACTAATTAAAGCAAATGAACACTTTTACAAGTAGTAAATATGGAGCGATATGTTTCTAGTCAGAACTGCAAGACCAGTGATTCACAACACTTTGAGAAAGAAACTGTTATTCAGACTCAAAAACAGAAAATTAAAAAACTTTCTACCCTTTCAAGAATTTTTGCAAGGGGGCTTCACCCCTGTAAGTTTTTACCCTGCTACTTATATATACTCATTTCAAGATCTCTGTGTGTCAGCCAAAGTGCAATACTCTAGGATGCCACAGCCTCAGACTTACTGCAAATCTCCTACACCTGCCCTTGTAGTCCCACAGTTTTGATTATGGCACTTAAAGCCCTTACCCTTTAAAGAGGCATCATGAAGAAACACTAGTAATGATGGAGGGCAGGATTCACGATGGCTTGCACTGAGTCTAAGAGCCGTGTAAGACTCCATGCAGCCATCGCGATCCAGGAACAGCCCGAAATCCTGTGTAAGAGACAGCTAAAATGACTCTTACACGGGCAGGGAGTGGATATGCTAATCACCCTACTTGCAGCCGAAAGGCATGCAAATGAGGTAGATTAAGTGATCCACGAAGCTGAAACCAGCCCGTGTAAGAGTCGTGTTAGTTGCAGAACTGTACTCAGTTGACAACTGAGTACGTTACTGCAAATAACACAACGGAGCCATGACAGCTCCAAATAAAGTGTGCAAATGTTGCAGACAGCATGCCAATGGCCAAATATGTGGACATTGGCATGGTAACCCGATGCAAACATGAAAAAAAAATTTTTTTACGGAGATCGGCGATGTTTAAACGCAGCGCAGCCCCGCGCAAACTGGCTGCGCTATATAAAACTGAAAAATGAAGGGTTGAAACCCACAAATGTGGGTTTTATGTAATGCATGGATTTGCAGTGCAGGGACTAGCAGACCAAAAACAACATGGCCACCATCTAGTGGTTGCTAAGGGGGGAAGCTGAGTGTAAGACATGTAACTAAGCATTAGTAGACAATCCTATGTAAATGAATGGTAGGATAGTGAATCACACTGTCACATAGCAAATGAGCACAGTCCGTGTAGTGTAGGAGTTAGATAAGGGGGAGTAACAGAGTAGGAGATAGGTGACATCACAGGGGGGAATGTCAGGAAGAAATCAAGCTCATTGGAGCAAAGTGGTATGGGAAACATATCAATCACACAGCAGAAAAAGAGGAGTGTCAACAGATAAGCATGGGAAAGTCAAGAAATGGAAGGTGTACACTGTGGCCAACACCAAAGTTTCTTGTTGTATGTGCATGCGCATGTGTGCACGCTGGGAGCCGTGAGTAAGACAGAGTGCACGCGTGTAAGACAGAGTAAGCATGTAGGAGCCTGTTTAAAGATCTGTAAACCTGTTTGTGCTGGTTTGCGCGCGTTTTAACCTGAATAAGCAGATTCTAGCCCGTGTAAGCATGTGTGCGCGCGTGGTAGCCACTGTGAGTGTGTTTTCGCTGGTATGTGCACTGCTCCCCCTGAGGAAACAGAGAGGAAAAGGAAGCAGAAGAAATAGTAGGAAACTAGCAGGGAATACCTGTAGAGGTAGTAGGTGAAAACAATTAGAAGCAGGCAATTACACAGGCAGAATACAAGCCCAGCCCAGCACTTAAAACACTGCAAACAGCATTGCAGTATGTTTCTCTCAAGAGACACTGCAAGACAGGAGTAAGCTAGTAGAAGTGAAAACTGCAAAAGCTGCACTCAGACCAAACATGCTAGGGGCTGCCATAGCTGTCATAAGGAGACATAGGAGACTTGCTGAGGGTGGTGACAATGGAAATGCTGCCAGACAACCCACAGTGAGGAGACAGAGAAGAGTGTACAGGCCCAGGGTCACCTACCAGGGGTTACATGAGCTGGAGATAGTGGAGCGCTATAGAGTGGACAGAGACCTCCTGCAGCAAATTGTTGAGCTGTGCAGGCCACGCCTCACACACAGAACCAACAGAGGGGAACCCATCCCAGTGGAAACCAAGGTATGTGTTGGCCTAAGAATACTAGCAACAGGTACCTTCCAGAGACCAACTGGTGATATGATGGGGATATCACAGGCATCAGCCTCCAGGGTACTGCACCAGTTCCTGGATGCCATGTCAGCACATGTCAGTGATCATGTATATTTCCCCAATGCCCGTGAGGTACTGGCCAGCAATATGCGTTTCTTCCAGCAAATAGCGGAATACCCTGAGGTAGTGGGTGCAATAGACTGCACGCACATATGCATCAAAGCACCAGCTGGTGAGCGGGGTAGGGCCTACATTAACCGCAAGGGCTTCCCCTTCATCAACTGCCAGGTCGTGTGTGATGCCCAGGGCATAATAATGAATGTGTATGCTGGCTGCCCTGGGAGCTACCATGATTCCCATATCTGGCATTTGACGCAGCTGTACCATACATTTGCCAATGGGGACATCCCACATGGTCACCTAGTGGGGGATGCAGGTTATGCACTGGAGCCGTGGCTGATGACACCCATCAGAAACGCACACACACCTGAACAGGAACGCCATAATGAGGCACACGCACAAACACTTAATGTAATAGAGCATGTGTTTGGGCTGCTCAAGTCATGGTTCCGGTGCCTGGACACATCTGGTGGAGCCTTGCAGTACACACCAACTACATGTACCCAGATTGTCATGGTATGTGCTATGCTACATAATATGATCCTGCAAAAACAGCTGCAGCAGGACCAGCATAGGGCCAGGACAAACAGCCCCCCACCATTGCCAAGGCCATCACAGGCAGACCGTGACTCGGAGGAGGAACAACCTGAGCCTGCCCCAGTAGGCAGAAGGAGGCGTGCCCAGTATGCCCTGGCCTTGGCAAAGAGGCAACGCATAGCACATGCACTGGCTCAGTAGGAACCCTGGGAATGATACCCCTCTCTGACTCACTCATATAGTAACAGGGATGCCTAACATGACATAACCTGCTCTCAAACATGTACAGGGAGTGTAGTATGTGCATCCGACAGAGGCAGCCCTGTACCACCACCTGAGGCATGATTGCCATGTGTTAAGCAATGTAACACCATCTAGTATATGCAAACATGAAGACCCAACCTAACATCTCAGCCTCACCAAGCATGATGCCACAATATGAAGACAACAAGATCAAGTACAATAATTGGCTGAGGTATTGCTGTTAGCAAGGGGGAACACATGGCTGACAGCCTGGGCTGACATGCCGAGCAAGACATGATGCCCCACCTGCTAGGGATGGCACACACCCAGCACACCTGGCTGTGTAGATACTGGCAAAGGCTGCTGTTACCCCCACTGTGCCTGGAATAGGTAAGTCTGGAAACACAAACCCACCAACATAGGTAGCACAAGGGATAATAACCTGGACGTAATGCTACCCAATGCCAGAAGTCTAACCTGCAAGGTGCATGCAGACCAAACACACCACAGCATGGAGAATGGTAATATGTGTTCTGTAACAGAAACCTGGGCAAGACCCAGAAGAGCACCCTAATACTACCAGGTTATGCCTCATACCATGCTCTACAGCTCCAAAACATGGAACACACGACAATAGGAGTGTGGCTACCAGTAATTATCAAGAATAACCACACCCCCAGGTTGGTACCACAGCAAGAAGCAGCATGGACTATCCACGGGCAAGTAACACTGTCTCAAACTGTGTACCTGTTTGAAGCCTGCTACAGACCCCACACACAAATCCAGGTACCCCAGCCAGCCTTCCTGAAGACACTGCAGAGTATGAATGTCCCAACAAATACCAAACAAGGCACATACAAAGTATGACATAGGTGGCAATCCATTATGTATGGAAGAAGTAATCATGGACCTAGGGACACAAATGGACGGTAACCTGTCATGTGACACACACATTGCCAAGGTGGCCAGAAAGACCTGCTATATTGCCAACCTTAATATGAAAGGATGCACATGTAGAGCTACAGAGGTCACTGTGCCCCCATACCCTTCTCGTATCAGGCCCATACGTGACAACTATGCCCCAGTTCGGATGTACCTTACCTTACACATGCAGCAGTCAGAAAGACCCCAAATGTACCCCACCAACAGAATAAAGGGTCCAAACATTGGACATCTGCAGCCTGGCTGAAGAAACCACAGCCCAATTCAGAAGCATACTGCACAGTCAGAGGTGATGTATGCCTGATGTACAAGGCCATGTCCAATCCAGAATGAATGGACATGCTCCACTGCAGAAACCCCAAATCCAGCAGACACACCACAGTGAGATATCTGAACCTCTACACATAGATTAATAGGATGTGCTGGAGGGACAGATCCATAACCCAGAGGCTCAGGACACTCTGGAACAGAATCCCAGTCCATGATAGGCTGAGCTCCACACACACACTCAACAAGAGAAATCCGTTGAAGTGCATGGGAGATAGTAGGTGTACACTGGGGGCCATCCCTGTGTCACATCTAGGAAAGTAAACCCTACGTGGGCATAAGATGCACATTGCAAGGGGTGCTGAGACCCACACATAGTCTGTCCGTGCTCAAACAAGGCCAGTGCAGATAGCCTAGTATGAACCTATGAACCTATGATGATACACATTGTGCAGGACACAAAGGATTATTACACAGCTGTCCTGCCTGATAGTAGGAACCATGGTGATAATCCACAGATATGCTCTGCAGCACTCTAATATCACAAACAATACACCAAACCCACACACATTGCCAACAGCCTACGAAACAGATTCCTTCCAACCTCCCCACCAGCACCTAACTGCCAAATATCTATCCCAGGAGAGTGCTGGCCCCCCGACATTGCAGATGCTGAGGTAACAGCCAGCATCCACAAAGTACAGCACACAGCATCAATGGTACCAGATGGTGTCCTGGGTTGTGTCCAACAAGTACTGTAAGAAGAATGGAACAGCAAATAATATTACTGTGCACTATCAGTCCTACCACAGGATATGTACCCAAAGAGTGGTGTACAGCAACAGTGGTCCCACACCACAAAGGGGGTGCCTGAATGGATACTGCAAACTATCACCCCTCAACCCTGACTATCTAGGTTGGCAAAGTAATGGAGAGGATGATCATGGATCCCATGAATAACGAGATTGGGTACCTACAGACATTGGACCCTACCCAGTGTGGCTGTCATAGGGCAGATCCTGCCCCGTACACATGTCTGACTCATGTGAAACATGCACCAAGCCCAGTGATGTGGGGAATGTTGATCACACAGCCTATATGGACCTTGCTAAACCCTTCCATACAATACCCTAGTTGGCAGTACAGATAAGCTCACCAGCCTAACTATAAACCCCTATGCAAGTAGATGGGTTGCAAACCAGCTCAAGGACAGAACTGACCTGGCAGACATGCTGTAGCCATGGCAGACTGCAAACCAGGTACAACTGGCATCCCACAAGGCATGGTCCTGGGACCCCTCTTGTATGCTATATATGTCACATAGGTACAGGCCAACATGGAAGGACTTTGTCTGAACGGGTTTGCAGAGGACTACAAACTGGCCACCATATTGGACCCTCCAGCTGACACAAGCAACCTACAAAAGGCACTCATAGAAACACACAAGTGGTGCCACAGCCATGTCAACAAGCTAAATGCAGAATAGTGTATAGTCAACCCCTGTGGAAACACAGTACATGGCCAGAAATTACCACATAGGTGTTAACCCAGTAAGTACATCAGGAGCAATAAGAGACCTGGGGACACAAGGTGATAGATAACCTGCATGTGACAACCATGTGTCTGTAGTGGTTACAGAAACATACCATATACCCACCTAATCATGAAGGTAAGCACAGCTTGGTTAGGGTAGGTCAATGTGCCTCTCCAGTCATCCATCAGCAGCCTTACAATTGTGTACAATGGCCCTTCAGGGATGTACTGTAGCAGACACCTGCAGCAACTGGAAAGACCACACAAATACCCCACCAGGATGATTGCAGAGCTGTAACAGATGCCATGTGTCGCCTGAGTAAAGAAACTGCAGCTCCACACAGTGCCATACTGCCTGGCTGGAGGTGAACTGTGCCTGATGTATAGAGCCATGACCAACCTGGTATCAATGGACATTTGGCACCATGTAAACACTGAATGCTGGTGACCTATGCAGCTGACAGGCCTGAACCCCAGCACAGACATAAGCAGGACATGCTGTACTGATTGGTCCATAACCCAGAAGCTCACTCCACTCACGACTAAACTCCCACTACAGGATATCCAGGGAGTCCTTCAGTGACTGTCATCCAGAGGAATCATGATGACTGGACAGGAGATGGTAGGTGTACCCTGGATATCACCTGTATGTCACGGGTAGACAGAGGCACAACACACTAACTGTGACATATGTCATGGCAAACACCAGTAAATGTGTGTTGAAGGACAAACACTCTCTGACTAGCATTACAAATGGACTAGGGCACATGGCCATTGTTTGTCACTGTCCACACAAGTTGTGGAATACATTAACAATGTCGGACAATCATGTACTAAGTTGTCCATATCTGAACAAAATGCAACATGGTCATATCTGCACAACTGGCCCTCAACCAGTCTGGTGTGCTCACTATAAACATTACAAGCAGTGATAGGACTGAAACCGATTATACTGTCCACCACAGTGAAAGTTTTGCACCAGTACACTATACAACAATACAACTGTTTGTTCAGCAGGAAAGGATGATAACAACTGTATGCAAACTATCCCATGGCGACCCTGCAGGCACAGCATAATGCCTGTTAGGTTCAGACACACAGCAGTTGGGCAGTAAGAACACAACCTGATGTCCAACACTCAACTGTACATGTGATATATAGATGGCGTCCACACACAAACAGAAATGTGGTGGTCCACAGATCCAAACATAAGGAAAGGTCACACTGGGCATGCTCGCACACTTAGATAAATGAGATGTGGCAGTCAAGAAGCCATACAAACTGCGAACTGGGCATGCTCACACACTTATGCCATGTCACAGTTCAGCAGTTGTACACACATATCTGGCATTTCTATGTGTTAACACAGGAACCTCCCACAATACAGACATCTGCCCAGTGCACACAGCGAAGTTACAACAGAGACATAAGTAAAGTACTGGATCCCACTCATATGCAAACATCTCCCACAGTACACACGTTGTTTATAGAGATAGGGAAGGCTATGGCAATAAAGACCCGCAAACAGTATATGAGCAACAGATACTTGCATCTGACAGGTAAACATATGGCCGTAGAGTGCAATACCTGACTGTTGTCCCTAGGGAATACAGAAGGCTATCCACAGTGTATTTGGCATCTGCCTCCACAGTACAGTAGGCCACTGTGCCTGTGCAAAGTTAATGCATAGATATGCTCTCCCCTGTACTGATGGATAGTCACAGATGTACATACCTCTTCATCCATAATGATGTTAGCACACTATACATATGTCAGGTGCAGAAATTATACCCAGTAATGTGAATAGCGCGCTCCGCTACTGCGTCTTTAACAAGTGTCATAACATAGTTAGGTAGGGGTTTGAATCCTGCAAGTGCTCAGTGACTGTGTGTGGGGGAGTAGTGTGTGCAATTCCATGTGTATGTGAAATGTCCCTTTTGGCAACTATTACTACACAACATATGCTGCATATTCCACTGTCTAAACACTGATGATGTCAGCACCCTATAAGTACAGCAGGAGAAAGCAATCCCCCCAGTAATGCAAATAGTGCACTCTGTTAATGCGTCTCTCACAAGTGTCATAACATAGTTAGGTAGGGGTTTGAATCCTGCAAGTGCCCAGTGTGTGTGTGACTGTGTGTGCAATTCCATGTGTATGAGAAATGTCCCTTTTGGCAACTATTACTACACAACACATGCTGCATATTCCACTGTCTAAACACTGATGATGTCAGCACCCTATAAGTACAGCAGGAGAAAGCAATCCCCCAGTAATGCAAATAGTGCGCTCTGCTAATGCGTCTCTCACAAGTGATCTAATATAGTTAGGTAGGGGTTTGTATCCTACAAATGCCATGTGTATTTTTGTCACACAGTTTGTCCATGTGTGTGGGGTGTTGTTCCCAATATTGCACGACATACATTATATCAGTAATGTCAATGCACACATGATGTATGTGTGTGCCACCTACACATATGTACCTGTGAATCGCAAGAGTTCCCATGTCCGAAGCCTGCCTCATGTGAATACATGGAATATGCATCAGACAACTGTATGACTGTGGTGTTCTGTGCAGGGGTTGCATGTGGTATGTGACTATACAGTGTGGGTTGTAGATGGTGTCATCCCACCAGCGAGGGATACATGATTGGTCTGGAGCATATAGTCCACATGTTGGTGATGAACAGGTGCAGCATGTTGTCACCACTTATGGGAGTGGTAACAAGTTGTTCCATAGCAATGCAGGGAATGAATGATAAGAACCCTTCAGACAGGGTCTTGCAGCTAGAATAATGCTCACACTGTATGTTTGGGTAGTTGCAGTACAACCATATAATGGTGTGTGTAGAGACCGTCATATTCCCAGTGTTGTCAGGAAGGCCAAGTGGGTTTCCTGGGTATGGGAGTGTGGTGTGTGCCAGGCTATGAAGCTGAAGGCAGTCTAACCCACTGTGTGTTGCACATGGAGAGGCTCTGATGCTTTGTGCAATGTCACCAACCTGGGGGTGTGTGTATCTGAGGTGCCTTTGGATACATCCCCCCTGTTCTGTTTTGGTGCATATGTAGGGGGTGACAAGCATGGTATCAGGAATGACCTGGCAATGATGGTGTGCACCTTGGAGCCTTGTACCAGGAGTCTGTTACTGCACGGATATTGCTGTACCCCATGCTAAGGACAGTTTCCACTGCATGCATCTTGAGGTTTACACTGCTGCTGTTGAGTAGCATTGCTATTAGTGTGCCATCCCGTGTGATACCTGTGTAGGTGGCTATGTAATGTCAGCCTTGCATAGAAAGGCACTATGTGTGTAGCAACAGCCTCTGCCAATATACAATGGCCCATGGGTGACAGGTGCAAGCTGTCCCAAGCAAAGCAATGTGGCATGTCCAGCATGTAATCCCACACTGACAGGCATTGGATCCCCTTTGGATGTCACTGAAAGATACGTTAATTGCAGAAACCGATGATCCTGTCTACATATTGTGGCAGCATTCATGGTGAGGGTGAGATGCTACTCAAGGCCAGGGTCATACCAGCCTGTGCCACAAGCTCAGAGAGCCCCTCTATGTCCCCTAACATGTAGTCCAGGGAGGTGCGTCAGAGGTCATACACACTGGCACAGACAATGAGTGAGTCATACTTCTACATGCCTTTGAGTGACCGCTTTGCTTGTGTTATGTGGTGGATCATAGTGCCCGACGGGCAGCTCAGCGTGACCGTCACCTTGTTCAGCCTGGGAGCAGGACCACCGTGTACGTGACAATAGAGGTACCTCATACAACTGTAGCAGGTGTGTTGTCTAGCCGTATGGCCTTAGACTGTTTGGCACACAGGCTTTGTGAGCTATGTGTTGCATGTGCTCTGCTCTGGCATAATGTTTGCTTGTGTGTCTGCTTTGCAGGTGTCAGCTGCTCAGGCAGGATGCTATTCTGAGAGCCCAATAATGTACCTGTGTGTTTCTGTGTTTGGATTGTGGTCATGGCAGGTCTATGGGAGACTGGTACTGTATTCACTGTAGTATCCCACTCCACCTGACAGGGAATGCCAGTGCTGTGTAAACAGAGCTTAGTCCCCAGTTTGGCTATGTGGTTGCATCTCTCACATGTGTTGTACATGTATAGGAAGGGGAGAGGGTTGTCTGTGTACATGAGGCGGCTGTAACATTGCCACATGACTCACAGATTCACCAACTGGACCTGAGAGTAGATCAACAGGTGACCTTTGCACATGCTACCATAGCATTGTGACTCCCATACTAAGTAACGACACATAGGGCCAATGGGGAACAAGGTACTCAAGGTGACTATGTGAGGGTGTAGTGCTCCTGATTTGTTAGTGCTGGCATATATGAATGCTGTCTTGAGCAAATGTGAGGTAAGTCATATGCAATGTGTTACAGGCAAGCTATATGCAAACAGGACAAACAGTGACGTTCTGTCAAGTGACACATGGACATCAGTACAGTAAGCAACACAGATGTCACTAGGGATCCACAGAGGCACTGTATATCTGCACTGCAGGTGGAATCAGTGTTTCAGGAACATAACAGGCAAACATGCATACAAACAAAGCTACAGTCAGCAGGCCTGTATGTAGACTATGCTACAACAAACACGGTGTACGACTTCCAGTATGTAACAGTGCATATATGCAGGCACTCTAAGCCAGTACCCAGACATTCCCAGGTCAGACGGGCTGGGTCCAGCCGCACCCCCCACAAGTGTTTAGACCACGTACCTTCGTAATGTTGAATAACTGGCCTGATACCCAAGTGCTCATACCTGTAATAATACACATGTCAAATAACAGACACTGAGCCCTCACTCAGCAGTTCCAGACTTAGTATGATGTATGCTACCTGTCCTGGCACCACAGTATCCTTGACATGTATGGACACTCTCCCTCCTGTCATAGTTAGTTCTGTGTTTTGGTGCTGTTATGCATGGTATGAGGTGTGACCTTGTAGTGCTAGTGTGCTCTTGTGAGCCTTGAACCTGTTGTGTAGTACTGCACAGACATCAACATCCTGAAACATCTGCATTGCAGAGTCGTGTGTGGACAGCATGCAACTCGCAGTTGACATGGCCATCATTGAGTATCAATATGTACATTGTTGTATCCCCTGTGCTACCTATGTAGGTGGCCATCCCTTCACAGCCTCACCACTAGTATGCAAAGATGTGCAGACAGAACACTATGGTAATTATTATGGGTGTACAAAACATTACAATGACATTCATACTGTAACTGCATCAGGCATGCTGGTATATACCCACAATGCTATCATTACACTGTACTGTTGTCAACATCATACTATTACAATACGTCTATGAAGTCACCCTGTGCATCAGCATCATGTTAACCTGTTCCTGCACCTATTTTACAGATTGCAGGAGGTGGCACAGTTTCATCATATGCACAGGGTGTGTACCTGGTATGCATGAGTCTGCCACTGATACAACCAATTGACATGTCTGTGTGTGTGTGTTGGTGAGGGACAGCAGTACAAGATGGGGCAATGTTGATGCAGTGTGTGCGTGTATGCGGTAGCCCTAGGTGTTATCCCTTTGCATGTTTGTATGAATGCACACAGTCCCACCTCATGGCTGCCATATACAGGTGTTTGTGGACAGCCACAGACTGTACCTGCCAGGTCATACAGATCACTGTCTGTGGCCATGGACACAGTACCTGTGCCTGGCAGGGGTGTTATGGACCGTATCAGGTACCAAGCCAGACTGGGTACTGTCATCAGAAGCAGGTGTTTGTTGACTGGAGACAGGTCCCTGTTGGGACTGTCCAGCACCACGTGCACGTGGTCTGCTGGGGCGGTCCGATGACAGCACAGACCCAGCATTGCTGGGGCTGCTGCTGGCACTATGTGAGCGGCCGCGGCCCTGTTGTCATCCACGACGGCTGCCAGCTGCTGCTGTTGCTGGCATACGGCCATGTCGAAGCCTCAACCATCCACCATTGCCCTGGCTCATGGACATATAATTGTGGAACAAATCTAATGTGTCCCCCCAACGTCTGTCAATGACCTCGGTGAAGTTGCGGATGGCAGCTGCAACATCCTGCATACTGTCACTCATGGCTGTGCGACATGCTCTCAGCTCCCTCAGACCCTGTCTGGTGTACCGTTCCATACGTGACTGTGCCTGCATTACATCCTGAAACATAGCTGGGGTTGAAAGACCTCTGTGGGCATGTCTGACAGGGGCGGTACGCCCACGGATGCTCCCACGAGAACCCATGGATGTCTGCCTGTGTGGTACCGTGTCAGGGCCCTGGCCATGGCTGCAGTGTGGGGATGCATGTGCCACCAGCACCACATTACCCTGGTCAATGCCCACTGTATCCTGTCCATCACCTAGGGACATTGGTGACAAAGGATGTATTGGCAGGATGACTGTGTGCATTGATGGGGTCGACAGCTGTGTAGTGTCAATTGGCTGACCAATGACAGACCCTGGCACACCTACCTGTGCCATTACACGGGTATCATCATTATCACTATCCACAGCTGCTGATTCAGGTTCCCTGCTGCACGACACCAGAGCAGCACCAGAACCTGTGGGAGTAAGACAGGAAACACACTTTACAATGTGTACACAATGCCACCACTGATGCACACATGCACACATGCACACATGGGCACATGCACACATGCACACATGCACACACCTCAGTATATGAGATATCAACCCACAGACACAAACACACCTGCAATCAAACACATAACACTACTGCTTCAGCCTATTATTACTATTAGTATACAGAGTATTGAAGGTAATGGTATTACACACTCACCAGCATGGATAGGCTGCCTTGCTGTTACACCAGAGGGACCTGTGGAAAAAAGACATTTATCGTCAGTGGGCACAACTGTGCCATTGATACTGTGGGCATGATACAGTTCAGTAGTGCAACAGTTAGCTTCCACAGGTGTACTGCAGATAATGAGGTTATCACTAATGCACAATAATTACCAAGATTACAGCTACAAAACGAGGACACACCTCACACATGCATAACCTAACAGTGTACAGAGTGGTCAACTATACACATGGCATGTTACCTGCACGCTCTGTGTTCTGCTGCTGTGTGGCTCCAGCCTCCATCATTACACATGTATGCTGTTGTTGTTGCTGCTGTGCTGGAGCCACAACACTCAGGAGTAGTCCCTCCAGTATGGTGAGGGGGGATGTCTAGCCACCCCACCACCTGTGGTAAGCTGCTGCCTGTGGATATCCGATGCATGCTGACGGACATTTCTAATTAAATCACTGCAGTGATGGCGTACCTGCTCATATGTCCGGTTATGTGTGCCTATGTCATTTGACTGACGGACCAGGTCTTGCCACAGTGCAGCCCTCTCCTGCTGGTTCTGGCTGGTGCGGGAAAAGAGTACAGCGAAATCCCGCACCAGGCTCTGGTGTATCTCCTCCTCCTCTGCAGCGGAGTAGACTGGGTTCTGCTGGTGAACCATGGCCCTGAAAAGGAGAAGGAAAATATGTCAGCAATATCTGTCAGCAAACTATAGCACACATAATACACATAATACTTGACTGCAGTGATATAACTTAGGCACCATATATAGCATCTGTCTGTCTATTGGGGGATACACATGTACATGACCAGATATCAGTGCTCATCCGACAACTGTGCAACAGTACCTGGCACACTCCATACAACAGACTAGTATACTGCAGCAGTCAACACACTGTTTCAGGTACAATACACAACCTCACACTGGGGGTTTGTATCAAGGTACTGTATGGGGAACATTATCGGCCCATGCACTGCACACAATGCACGTTACATATTTCACTGGTAATGCACACTACTCTTACTTGCCATAACCCTACATACACCACAGTGACATACAGGGTAACACAGCACAACATATGGCAATGTAGTATGTGTTGATCACAATACCTCACACACCTGTCTCTGGCCTCACACCAAGGACACACACTACCATGACAGACAGACAGTCATGGTGAGCAATCACACCAGTACACAACATGCACTCAGTCACTAGCACACTCATTCCACCTCACATATTCCGTTTGCAATGTGTTCATGGGTGTGCATTGTGTCCTAGGTAGGTAGTGTGCTTTTGGCCCTGGGCCTACAGCAGCATACTGTTATGCTACCCTGCCCCTTGTGACACATGTGTTATGATCGTACCTGCTCCTTACAAACAGTTAAACAGGGTGACTCATATGGCATATTACCTATCTGCATAACGTTCAGCAGGGGTATGTCTGACATCTACTCATGGGGAGCCTTGCTTCTTAATTCTGTGTGGTCTACTACAGGGAATGTCATATCTGTGGGTAGGGTTCCGTACCTCCACCATGTGCTCTATACTGCAGTGACAAGGACGACAGACATAGATAATTTGTGTTGTGGATGTTGGAGGTGTTACCATGGTTGGTAGACAACTGTCATGGGTGTGACCAAACTATGTATATCCAGCAGTGGTAACCTCTATGTAGGTAGTCTGTGTGTGCTCTGTGGTGTTTGAGTGCATTGACACAGTTACTTGCATATGTCTGCGTCCTTCTCCATATCTGTAGCTGTCATGGGAGGTACATACCGTGTAGGACATTGTGGGGTGTGGAGGGGTACAGTGACCTACATGTCCATAGCTGACACACCATGTCCGCTGACACATTCCATGTACAGGTATTACAGGACTAGTGTGCCACTGTGTATATCAATGTGGAGCCTATTGTACACTTTTTGACCCTGTTCCCCCCTGACACATTCAGTGGTGGGCAGGCATGTACATATGTGGTGGTTACTGGTGTCAGTGTTTTTGAATGGGGTATGGTACTCCAGTATCCACACTGGTGTTCACTCCATGCCTGTGACACCAGGCACCTGTTGCAAGACATCTGCACACATGTGCCTCACACAGTCTATATATGTATATATATATATATATATATATATATATATATATATATATATATCTATATATATATATATATATATATATATAGATATGTATATATATATATATATATATATATTGATATATTTATATCTGTATATGGATATATATCTGTTTGTATATATGTATATATAATATGTATATATAGATGTAGATATATACATATAGATGTGGGGAGAGAGGGGGAGAGAGTGAGAGAGAGACACAAGGTGAGTGTGAGTGTGAGGGGGTGGGACAGAGTGTGAGAGATAGTCATATACAGACATATCTGTTGTCAGTCAGATCTATCTGTATATGTATAAGTCTCTACAGATATATATATATGTATGTGTGTATTACATATATCTGTACATACATATTCTACCAATCTCGATGTCTGTGCAGGAAGTGAGAACCTGGTTCAAGGCTCCTGAGAGCACACCAGCTGTACCAGGCTATACCCCGTATCATGCATTTTCGCCCCAGGACTCGGGGAAAAAACAAAAAGGGAGGGGGTGTGTCCATATTCATGGAGGACACACACACCTCCAGGTTAGTGGCAACACATGAAGCATCACAGACCATCCAGGTGCAGATAACTGTAGGCAAACCTGCTATACGACTGGTAGCATGTTACAGATGACCCTCCCAATCTCAGGGACCACAGTCAGCCTTCCTGTAGACATTGGAGGATATGAATGTCCCACCACACACCATCATATTGGGATACTGCGACTACCCTAACATACACTGGGTGCATTATTCTACCCCAAACACCCTAGCCCAAAGGTTCCCAGAATTCACTATGTCAAATGCAATGGAACAGCTAGTCACCTCTCCCACAACAGGAGATAATATACTAGACCTGATCATCACAAACATGGGGACAATGTGCTACACACTGGAAGTATACCCCTCACTAGTCACATCTGACCACAGACTAATCCCCCTGGATATACATATCCAACCTCCCCCACAACACAAAAGACTACAGTGGGGAACCTCTCACATGCCGACTTTACACGTCTTATAACTGAGTTGGTATTCTTAATGCCCACTGGACCAGTGTAATCCACTTCCCACAATGCAGACACCTTCACATATGCTTCTACAGACATCTCCAAGAATGCATGGATCATGCAATCACAAATGAAACCATGACCCTCTCCACCAAGGGCAAGCATCCTGTCTGGTGGACCCCAGCATTGAACAAATTGTATAACAACAGAAGGTAGCTACTGCACAGCAGAGCATACTTCCATAGAGCTACGGCATCTCTGATCAGCAGTAGTAGAAAGATACGTTTTGTCGTACAAACATGCAAGGCCAACAATGAGAGGGACATCGCTATGGTCACTACAGATAACCACAAGGCCTTCCTCTGCTATGTTACACACCTGGGTGGGAACCCTCAGTTGTGTTCACAGTTAGTTCACAGTGACATACGCTACACTGAACACACAGATAATGCCAACAGACTGGCAGACAGGTTCAGTGCAGGAATCTCCCCTCCCTCACCCACACATGTGGAATTACTTATCCCAGCTGACTGTAACCTCCCTGTCATCTCAGATGTCCAGCTGGGAACCACCCTCAGCGGAGCTCTAAACACAGCATCAATGGGACCTAACGGTATTGCAGGTTGCATGCTACGTGAACTGCAAGAGGAGCTACACATGCACATTACATGCTATTCAGCCGTAGCCTTACTACAGCATATGTACCTGGACACTGGCATACAGCAACATTAGTCCCACTCCACACAGGAGGCACCTCTACAGACCCTGGTAACTACCGCCCCATAAGCTTAACCAGCCTGGTCTGCAACACTATGGAAAGGATCATTATGGTACCCATACACAGAGACATTGGGGACTTAGACACTTGATCCCACCCTGTTTGGCTTTGTAGAGGGCAGATCCTGCCTTATGAACCTGGTTGACCTTTTCAATCAGTCACTAGAGCCATTGCTGAGGGCACAGCGGTCCATACAGCCTACCTGGACTTGCCTACGGCATTCGACACAATACCGCACTCTGCCATCATAGACATGATCAACAGCTGAAATGTAAATCCATATGTCACATGATGGGTTGCAAACCAGCTAACGGATAGAAACCCTATAGTCAACCTTACTGGTGCCATGTCAGACTCAGAGCCAGTCACATGTGGTGTCCCACAGGGCTCTTTCCTGGGACTGCTCATGTTCAGCATATCATTCTCAGATGTGGAAGCAGACATGGGAGGGTAGTGGCTGACAATGTTCAAAGATGACTGCCTACTAGGCGCCATAGGCGATACACCTGCTGACACATACATCCTACTGACAGGCCTCACGGACACCAACAACTGGTGCCGGAGTCATGGCCTGACACTGCATGCCACGTAATGTATACTCATACCCTTTTGGACGGACAAGGTACCTACATATTATCACATAGACAATAACCCACTGAGTACAGACAAAGTAATCGGAGACCTGGTGACACTGTGCAATGCTGACCTCTCATTTGACACCCACATTGCCAAAGTGGTTGGATGGACTTCCTACCTTGCCCACCTTATCATGAAGGGATTCACATCCACATCAAAAGGGGTCATTGTACCCCTATACTCCTCCCTTATCAGGCCCATGACTGTGTACTATGCCCCATTTGGTATGTACCTCACCTGGCACTTACAACAGCTAGGGGGACCCCATGAGTACATCACCAGGAGGATCAAGGGTCTGCAACTACTGTCATATGCTGCCAGACTAACGTAACTCATGCTCTATTCCATAGCATACTGCCTACGTAGGGGTGATCTGTGCCTGATGTAGTAGGCCATGTCCAATCTGGTAGTGATGGACATGTTCCACCTCATACAATCCAAATCCATCAGAAGCATGACAACTATGGATTTAAACCTCAGCACACATATGAATTGGACATACTGTAGGGACAGATCCATTACTAAGAGGCTTCCCATACTGTGGAACAGGATCCCAGTTCATGTTAGGCAGAGACCCTCACTGACACTCTTCATGTGCATTCTTGACAAGTGGATGGGAGATCATAGGTTTACAACAGGGGCCTTCTCTGTGTCACTACTAGACAGAGGCACAGTAAACTAATGCTATTATGTAGGGGGTCTTCACTGTGCCACTACTATACAGAGGCGCAAGTTTCTAAATCTATTCTATACACTGTCTGCAGATAGCCTAGTACTAAACTATGCCACTGTGAAACTATATATATCTATGTATTTCTACATCCCTCTCTATCTATGTATACACATATACATATTATATATATATATATATATATATATATATATATATATATATATATATATATATACATACATATCTCGATATACATACGTATGGGTCTACTTCTAAACACTGACACGCCGATTCCCCGACACAAAACTCACCGACGCCAAATAACCGACAACACACAAACCCGACACAAACCCGACAACGCAAAACACCGAACACCAAATCACCGACACACGGAACGTAAACAACACGCGACACTACATACCATACACGCTAGCCCTGACCCAAACCCTAAGCCTAAGGTCCGACACTATCGCACACTTCACCTACCTGCACCCTAACCCTAACTCACTTACACACCCCTAGCCCAAGCTCCGACACTAACGTACATCACCTACCCGCACCCTAACCCTAACTCACTTACACACCCCTAGCCCAAGCTCCGACACTAACGTACACATCACCTACCTGCACCCTAACCCTAACTCACTTACACACCCCTAGCCCAAGCTCCGACACTAACGTACACATCACCTACCTGCACCTAACCCTAACTCACTTACCTGACCACTCCTACCTCCGTCACTGTCGCACACTTACCGGGTCGCGATCGCAGATTACCCTTGTCGGTCTTTCCACTGTCGGCGAATCACCCTGTCGGTATACGTACCTGTCGGTCATCTGGCGTCGGTGATTTCCGCGTCGGGGAATCGGCGTTTCGGTCTTTTGAATGGGACCCACATACGTATACACATGTTTTATATATATATATATATATATATATATATATATATATATATATATATACACACACTCCTTTTTAGTTCCACATATGTATACACACAGTAACGTACTGCTGAACACCCATTACTGTACAACCTACTTGTACATTGCACTACAACCTACATTGCTATGTGCACATAGCTACCGTCACATACATATGTATGTGGAGCCTTCAGTGACAGTTTCAGTATGTCCCTGTCCCTATGCACATCTTCATATACATAGATACAGACCAATAACACATCTGGAGGGTTCACAGTATGTGGAGTATTATAGTAGTACTTTACATTACCTGTGTTTGTTGCAGCTGTTTGTGTAGGCTTGCAGTTGCTTGGCCTGCTGTCAGCCTCTTTGCTTTGTTGTTTCAGGTTTTTTTTTTTCTTTCTCTTTCTTTCTTTCTTTCTTTCTTTCTTTCTTTCTTTCTTTCTTTCTTTGTTTCTGTCTTTCTTTCTTTTTTTTTTTTTCTCTCTCTCTCTCTCTCTCTACCTCCAGCAGGTGCAATGACAGTATTGCATGTGTGGACTGGGAGTACAGGATGCTTTTGTAGGTATCTGCACATGTCCATGTGATGGCCTCTGCACCAATTGTTAGCCAGCATTTACTAATTGCATGCAGCCTGTTGTGTAGTGATTGCAGTTCTCACTGTGATTACAGAACCGTGCTATAAAAAGGTCTGTTAGGTAGGCGTAGCCCATTCAGATTATCAGGGTGGGGACCATGCTGGTTTGCTGTGGACACTGTTCTGTGAGTGTAAGGGTTGGTATGTCTCTCATATTTCAGGCTGTGTTGTAGACACTGCAATGCATGTTGTTCTGTAAGCTGAGTATTCCTTCCTCCAGTGTCCTGTTCTCTGTGTGTATGTAAACTGACACCTACGACTAGTAATACTGTGTATACGGGTGTGTGTGCTTTCCTGTGGGGATTGTGGTGTAACTGGTATATAGCAGTGGCTCTTGCAATCTGTTGCTATGGCTTCAATATTTGGCCTTTACATTCACTCCTTGTATGCCTGCTAGGTGTCTTTCCTGTAATGTGTTGCTATGACTTTCCTATTTTCCATTTACATTCACAGCTTTTAATGCTTGCTAAATCTGTTTGGCCAGCAATTTCCTATGTGTTTGTTGTGGTAGGGTGTTACTGCATGCAGTATGGTCTGGCCATGGTGTGGGCCTTGACACTTACAGGGGTATTTGATCATGCTGTTGAGCAGGCCTCAGATACTCTCCGGTGCATCTTTTATCAGCCTCATGGAATGGTACATAGCAGTGGGTTACTCCAATGACTTATTCTGATACTCTGCAGTTGTGACTGGGTTATTTCAAGCATATGTATTAGTACACCATTTGTGCCGTGCAGGTGGTGCATACCTTCAGTCAGTCATAGTTACCATTGCATGGGTAGTTACACCTTTCTGCCTACTATTAGTACATTTGACAGGGTGTAAGTGGGGCACAGTTGACATTTGTTTTCACATGAGGGACATCCCTGTAACTCAGTCACAGTTGCTATGTCTGAACTCTTAACTATTCAACTATGGCAGTGTTTATCCTGCTCTGAGTATGTGTGTGGCTTGCCAGATGCTACTGTGACATTATTACCTAGTAGCTACCAACTAGCATGACTGCTTCTCAGCACACTGTACTATTTTACAAATCCACTAGATTTGACAGTAAAGATACATGACATGCTTTGTGTACTGGACTTGCTATATTCCCTTTACATTAATTCCTACTATTTTGTGATATATTTCTTTCAGCACAATGTTCTTGTATAGCACTCATGGCTTAGTGGTAAGTCATGCAGACTAGTGTTTCCAAGGTCCTGGGTTTGAGACTGAGGGAGGTATTTTATTTTGCTGCTGAGTAAACTACAGGCCTTGTCATTCAGAGTGACTAAGGCACTTTTAAGCAGTTGTAAGCGGGTTAGCGCTGGTTTGCGTGGAGGTCACACATGTGCACTGCCACTTAGCTTTGCGCACACACGCTTAGCTAAGCGCACAGAAGCGCACATCCACTTACTACTGCTTAAAAGTGCTTACTCTCGCGCACACCCGTGCTATTTTCTTTGAAAGAAATGAAAATGGGGAGATAGGAAAGTGGTGAAAAAGGGGTCACAAAGAGGGTAGGACAGTAGGAAAACAAGCTCGGGTTTTGCAGGAGGGATGTAGGAAAGGCCCATAGCTGCCCATTTCTTCGTCAGCAACAGCTGTGCATATGTTTGTAATTTGGTGTGAAATTTGAAACCTTCCACCCCTGAAAGAGGTGTGAGGACAACAATAATATTTGTTTGTACAGCCAATTGTAATTGCCAGTTTACATGTCCAGCAGACATGTGTGCAAAATGGGCAGCTATGTATGGGGCATAATTTTTTTGTGGGTACAGAGTGCCCTTTTTTTTTTTTTTTTCAGGTGAGAGTGGTATGTCAGGTACAGGAAGTCGGTATAGCTGGGGAGGCAGGTAGGGGAGGTTAACAGACAAGACAAACAAGACGCATACAGGGGTGGTGTATGACACATGTGGGGGGTTACACAATTGACGGGGATGGATGTTTGGATATCTCGAGCCCATGAGCCCACAGATGGCAACAGTGGAACTGAGATCCCCACCCATGGGCAGTTGCCACTGTGCCTTCACTGCACAGGACGGGGATGTGTAGGCCAGGCAGCAGGCACACCTGTGAGTTGTGCCACCCGTGCCTCAAGCTGGTGTAGGGGCCCAAGCACAGCGTGCCGGATCTCCCTACGCACCACAGTCCGGACACTACGCAGGGTGAGTGGATGTTCTCCTCCGGTCACGCTTGCAGATGGGGGACGAGCCCCATCCCCTGCAGCACTTCCATCCGCAGGTGGCACAGGGACACTGGAGGAGGGTCCGGCCTGGGCACTACTGCCAGGTGCACTCGCCAGCTGAGGTGGGAGAGGTGGGTCCGCTGGAACCCGCCTTCCCTGTCGTCCTATGTTTTGCATTATGTTATGACAGTTTGGGTTAGTAACGTACAATATCATTCACAATTAGTTGTAACAGCATGCATTTGTATTCCCATTAACCAAACACCCATAAATTCAAGCCATTAAACAGCAAGCATAACACATGCATAATTTGAACAGCAATACACAATCCAACAACATGCAGGGTTGATTGATGGCAACAGGCCATCGGTTTGGATGTATGAACAGGGCACATGCATCAACATACATGCAAATATGTATGAACCAACAGGACAAATGTCCAGGGGTGTTAATTGTGAATGCACATACCCATTTCATGTGGAATGGATTATTTGTGGTTATAGGGTAGGGTGAAGAAATATTTAATTAACAACTTCAAATACCTATACATATGCTGTACATTTCTACTAGCTGCAGATATATACACACTACAGGTCTGCCTACAGTTTCCTATGTGATAACTACTTCAGGTTGGTGATAGGAATGTTACTGCTACATCAATATACATTTCATATTTATTCATACACATTCATATCTGGCTCTGTTCAGCTACATCATCCTGCTACATTTGCTTTATATGGCTATAGACAACTGTGGATGTTTGGTATTTCAGCCAACCATACTATCTGCATATTGCAGACTGAGAGCAACATATCCAGATTTTGGGACACACATTCCAGCTTCAGTACATTTTTCAACACATGTTGCTGTTTGGTTGTGCCTATCACATTCATTTCATTATGTACTGACTGCAGTATACTTTATTCAGGAGTTATTACTACTTTATTGGTGGATTCATACCTCTTTCTCACACTCTCTCACTTGTTTTATTTTTACAATCCAGGATGGTACTTAATTCTAGGCTTTATTGACATGTTTTACCTTTAGTTATAACAATCCTTTCCAACAGTCTCACTTATGTCATGTTTCAGAATTTCAACAGGGATATATTTCACACATGTGTTTTACTCAGCTTCTGCAGCTGTACTTTTCAGCCTGCTGCAGGTTATGTACTATTATATTACAGGTGGGACATCTTTATTTCAGACTTGTTTCATTTTTATGTTTGGATTACAGGCTGCATCACACTTTTGTAATCAAGCAATACTTGCAAACTCTCTTACACTGTTACTTGCACATTTTATTAATTAGTGACTACACTGTACTCTTTTGCTAACTGTCATACTTATATATTTATTTACAGTTACAGGGAGAGAATTACTGACCTGCCTGGTGGCGCAACTGCACCAGCCTATCGCCATAGGCTTGACGGTTCGCAGAACCAACACCTGCAGCTGTAATATAAATGAAGTAATACTGGAATACACATCTCCATAATATCAGCTAGGTTAATTTCTTACATAAATAATTACATGTAACTTGCTCAGTAGTGGGGCATTGGGCATTTGCCGGGCCTCCTGGATCCAACGGTTCAGTTGGTCCTGCTTCCGTCTCTTCAGGTCCGCATGGTGGTGACGGACCTGCTTACCAGTCCTTGGTATTCCTGTGGCACTGGTGAGATCATGTGCCAACCAGTCCCACGCCTCAGCCCTATATGCTCCCTACAGGACCTGGCCCTGCATGAGTTGGGCCTCATGATTATGGATGAGGAGCCAAACCATATATTTGGACTCCTCAACGCCCCACCTCTGTGCTCGGAAGCAACTACCCTCTCCTACACCTGACATCCTGGCTGCAAGTTGGTTCCACAATCGGTTATGCTGTGTATTCCCACCTATGGGGCTTATATATGCCGTTTTTCCCGCACTTATCTGTGATTGGCCATTTTGGAGTTGTATCAGCTTCACAAAACCTGCTTTGTCATGCTCCTCTTTCTATTCATTCCTATATATATGCTATTACTGCACGTCTAAGTGCAACTGTCATGGCTTAGTGGTTCAGTACTTTGACTATGGTGCATGGTGTCCTGGGTTTGAACCTGGCCATTGCTTTTTATATTTTATGACTGTCTACACAGGCTAGGAGGTGTGTCTATGTAAAGGCAGTTTTGATACAGCTTGCTCAACGTTGCCCGTCGGTTAGCTTGTTGGCGCGGTGCGCAGCTCTGCGCAAACGGATCACGCTGGTTTACGCGTGGTTTGGCTGTCAGCATGCATATTACGCTCAACTCAGCTACAGGCACACAGTTTCAGCATGTTAAAATGCTGCTCAACCCCGGGCACTCATTTTACACCTATTAAACCACTGCTCACCTACGGGCACTCATTTTACACCTGTTGTAACACTGCTCACCTACGGGCACTCATTTTACACCTGTTAAAACACTGTTCACCTACAAGCAGATATCCTCAACTTGTTAGACTGTAGCTCAGCTATAGGCACATCTGCCATTTTTTTTTTTATCTCACATTTCTTCAAAATACATGGCCCATTCCATTACATTTTACATAAAATATAATTTTATATATGTACATATATGTCAGGGACTTGTTTTGTGCTTATTTCACTAAAAATAAAAATTGGTGTTGTAGGGGCTCGAACCACGACTGCCTCCTCTTCAGCCAACGTCTCTACCGCTACGCTATTGCTTCTTGGCATACTTTACATATTTAGTTCTTATATGCTTTTCCACTGACTGCTAACTGTGGCTAAGTGATGGGCACACCGGCACAAACGAGCGCACTCACGGGCAAACATCTTTACAACTTATAAAAAAAAAATATAAGATGTTCATTTATACATTTTATGTTCATAGTCTGTGGGGGCATGTGTTGTGTTGTGTTTATTCACATTTACACGGACTCTGTCGTGGGGGTTTACTTTTGGGACTTTTACTCTTCTGGGGGCGTGTCCATTTGCAGGGCTCGCCCTACGGACACGCCCCCTACTGTCTTACACGGACCGTGTTAGCCTTAGGTGTGATTCAGCATGCCCTCATGCATATGCATGACATGTTGAAGTAACACCGTTTAACTGCAGCCTCCGTGTAAGCCTTGTAACTCTTACACGGAGGCTTCGTGAATCCTGCCTGGAGTGTTTTGACTTCATATGCCAAATTCCATGAAATGTCATGTTTTTGCAGCATTTATAACAGTCCAAATTCCAGAAATGTATTTTTCTCAGAAAATTAAAAATCCCTGTCCTAGGAAAAGCACACACATTAATCCTGTCTACATCAATTTAATTTTAAAATTAAGGTGGGTTAAGGGGATATAAACTTTTCTTATAAAGCACAAGAGTGCAATTTTGATGTACTTGGTGAAAGAACAGATCTTGTGCATGGAAACAGTTCTTAAAACCTTAGCATATTTTATAAAGGGACACGTAGAAGCAAATAATCTCCTTACCTTTTTATTAATAAGCAAAAAGGTGACATACAGAAGTTAATTTTTCACACTCTTTAACAAACTAACACAAAATAACTAGGTCAAAATGAGACTGTAGTATTCTACAAATACAAACTTTGTTCATCATTCAATTGTCCGCAAAATTAGTGGTATAAGATCATGTAAATGTGCAAAAACATGAGCATCTCAGTTTCCATGTTCTTCTTTTGGCTTTTCCTGGTTAGGGGTTGCCACAGTGGAACTCCAGTCTGCTAATGATTGGCAGTAGATTTTTATAGTGCTGAGGTGCCAACTCGATGCCCAACCAGGC
Source organism: Protopterus annectens (assembly GCF_019279795.1). Lineage (NCBI taxonomy): Eukaryota > Metazoa > Chordata > Ceratodontiformes > Protopteridae > Protopterus > Protopterus annectens. Next base: position 367,098,124 of record NC_056729.1, on the reverse strand, counting down.
ATGTCTTTTGAACACCACTCAACCACAAGGAGGACATACAGACTCCACACAGAAGGTGCTCCAGCCGAGAATTGAGTGGGAGAACCTTTTGCTGTGAGGTGACAACACTACTGCTGCACCACTGTGGGTATATTAAGTAAATTGATTATTTTTTAAAAGCAGATATTCGCCTGGCTGTTCAGCTTCCAAGTAGCTACAAAAAACTGCTTAGTCGGTAGTAGCCATATATTGTATTTTAGTATTGCTGTTTATCCAAAAATGCATAATTTCCTTATAATATTAAAATAATACAATCTCACCCACAGAAGATGAAAATAAGTGGAAGATGTGGGGTGGGGTCTGAGGTGAATATGAGCTGTATTTCTTCTGCATGACAATTTAATCATGTATTTCACTTGCTGGCGTTTTTACTCCTGAGACTGCTTGCACACCCCTAACATCATATAAATAAAAAAAAAAATCATCTAATCCTCGAAGACTACACTAGTTTAATCTGCTGATTGTCCCTCACGTTTTCTGAAGTGGAACGAAGGGCAGTTTTTCTTCTAAGCAAGGTGTAAGTCTTGTAGATGCACATTGTGTTATCAGTACTTTACAACTATAGAATTTAAGATTAGTACCTTTGTCAACCCTGCTTTTTAGCTACATTATTCACCAAACCATTTGAAAGTTGGCCGAAAATAATTCAATATTTACACGCTGTATTGCATTATGGTGTCAAATTCAACTAATTTGGTTGTAAAGAGTCAGAGGCAGACCATTTAAAATATTTAGCACACAGCACAATGAAAACATAGTGGGAGCAGAATCCTGATTCAGAAATAGAGCAGCCTTAGACATTTGCATAAGATGATAAAAAAAGCATGGATACTAATACACTAGTCTCATTAATAACAAAATGTTTCAAAATATTAGCTGGGTATAACTTTACCTTTCTGATGGGTAATGTGATTAGAGATCTACAAAAACCCAGTTGGTTCAGGAGAAGTTCAGCGGAAGTCTTTTTTTTTTTTTAGAACCAGGCAACCAAGAATGGCAATGCAAGAGGGCAAGCAAGCAACTATGCAACCGTGAATATGGAATGGAAGGTATTTAGTTGCTTGCTTGCCATTTTGCATCGCCATTCATGGTTGCCTGGCTGTAAAAAATAAAAAAAAAAACATCTTCAGCTGCATTTGTCTTTTTGTCTTTTGAGCCATGGCTTTTTTAAGCAAGATGAGCTGCTTAGGATGCAAAAGTGGGAAGTCGCCCCTCCCCCCTTACTCTATAGTTCCGGCACCCATGTCCGCCATCTATCACCACAGGATGTATGTGGGTATTAGTAACACAGTGGCAATGCATCATGCATTGCCCTCCTGATCTTGACGTTTCCTGTTACTTTCTGTATGTCCTATAAGGTGCTCAAATGCATTGTCCTGTTGCACCTATTGCTGCTTGTTCATAGCCTGTCTACATTGTATGCAGTGGTGTCTGCCTCCTACTGTTGTATTAAGCACCTGGGCTGTAGGCCCACCCTTAGGTCCCCCTGGCCTTCCTCCAACAGATTCTAGACTATATGGCTGGACAATGTCCTACAGTTTCCCCTGGCAGGCCAGTTGATATGGCCATCCTGGCACAGTGTAGCACCTGCCTCATGGACAGGGATGGACAACCATCTACAAACACCAGCAAGGGACACACTGTGTGAGAGATGCAATGACATTAAGAACCTACAGTCCATGGTCGTGCCCTATCAAGCCCGCATATCTGTCCCCAAACAGGTTGTGAATACAACCAGTACACTTCACACACCACCCACACCTACACAACACACACACATATGCAGAGGTACCCAAAATACACATCCACAAAGGAGACCTCCGAGGCAAAGCCACATGAGAACACCACAGATCTACACAGCACATACCACACATGGCCACACACCTGTGTCCCATAGCCACACAGGCGTCACCACATGTCAAGCATATTACACATAGGAGACTCCATTGTGAGACACACTGATGTGCCTCTCATCTGGCTGTATATGTGGATGGTCACAGTTACTTGTGTGTCAGGTGACAGAAAACGCCATATCGCATATGCACTGCTGCCTCTCAACAACAGGTACTGTAATGAGTCTACCACAGTCCATGTTGGTGTGCCTGACCTGAGATGTATGTTTCTGGACTATATGCAGTGAGACATGAGTGAGCACATTGATTATATGTCCAAGGCAAGTATTTCCCTAGCCTGATGCAGCATTCTGCTGTCACCCAAACTGATGCCGCAATACAGTCAGGAAATGATTGACTTTAACATGTGACCTTTTATCCTGTGATATTCCAGGGGGTTCCAGTACCTGTGAGCATGGGATGATATGGTCAACAGACCACAATGCTTTGCCAGAGATGGTCTCCATCTGTCTCAACTGGCCTTCAGGCATCTGCCAAGGGTTCTTGCCACACCCATAGTGCCTTCATTAGGACAAGTGGTGAGGTTATCACTACCAGCATACAACTGTCAGAGCAGCACATATTGAAGGCCATGCTGCTAAATGCTAGGAGTCTACACAGGATTCTGCCCTCAATGCAAGCATTTTCAGTCCTGGGAAATGCTGACATCTGTGCAGTCACACACACATGGTTCAAAGCTGCAGAAAGCATCCCAGGCTTACCTGGTCAACCATCCTATCATGCAGTCATACCCCAAAGTGTGGGAGGAAATGCCATGGGACATGTGATTTCAGTATATATGAGACACATACACACCTCCACGCTGTACAGGCAGTAAGACGCACAGGGGACACTGCAGGGGAAGTTCACCATTGCCAACACACCTATTCAAATCATAGGTAGCTACCGGCCATCACATGTGACCAGCATGGCCATTCTGCCTATATGGATCTCTTCTACTGTATTGTGATTTGGGTCTATACCCTGATCCTGGGTCACTCGTATGACCCAAATATACATTGGGAGATGTACCCATGCCAGCACACAAATGGCCAGAAAGCCATCAACAGTTGAATTCCAAACACCTCTGTGCAGCTAGGGGCTACCCCCACATAAGGTGAAGGTGTGTTGGAGTTGATATTACACAACACAGGTTACCACTGTAGCATCTCTACAGTGAAATCCTCCGTGGCAAAGCAACCATCATGCAGTCACTTTTGCAGTCATCTCGCACAATAGCAATCTAGCTATGGTCAGACATACATACACCTCCAACATGGAATACAGCCTCCTGGGGGGGTGGTATACACAGCTTCCCAGCCTCCAACCCCTCTATAGGGACTGGCAGTAATATACACACATAGACAAGCACTATATGTGCATTTATATAGATGCATGGAGTCAGGTATACCCGACAGGACTACATCATCCTCTGCAAGGATAAGTACACCTGTCTGGTGGACATCTGCAATACATAAGTGTCTATAACAGGGATGACATACCGTTGTCCGAAACAAAGTAGGTGCAGGTGCCCATTTTGGAGCAATGTCTCCTTAGTGTGAACAAGTGAATGAGATCACTCCTGGAAACCTGCACAGCAAACCAAGAGCCCACATTGTCGACATGCACTACAGACAATCATCTCCCATTCTGCACATATGTCTGCAACATCAGGAAGCACTGGCATCTGCTCACTTGAGGTGGTCAAGGACATCAACTATATCAGTGCTGTAGGTATAGCATACGTGATGCCTGACAGAGTCAGTATAGGCTTCACCCCCCAGTCCCCCCATCAGTATATAAAGATGTCCACAGTACCTGCCCCCTTCTCCTATATATAGGGAACAGGTCACCACTACCATGTGAAAGTCATGGTATGCATCCACCATGGGAGCCTATCACATCACAGGATGCATCCTACATGACCCCAAGCATAACCTTGTAACACCATAAGGCACTGTATTCAAAGGAGGCTTGACTACCTCCTTTGTCCCAGCTGTGTGAAGGACAACCACTGTCACCCCTTTACACTAAGGTGGGGCGTCCACCAATCTGTCACAGTATAGACCCATCAGCCTAACTCGGCTGTCCTGCAAGGCCATAGCATGGTTTATAGTGAACCTCATTAATAAGGACATTGGAAACCTCCACACACTCCATCCCACACAGTTAGGCTTTGTGAAGGAAGGGATCATGTCTGTTACACTTGGTTGACCTCTTTGACACAGTCACCAAAGCCATGGATGGGGGGATGACAGTGCACACTGCCTACCTTGACCTGGACAAAGTCTTTAAAACTATAACCCACTTGGCCATAACAGATATATGCTCCCAAGTATGCATCACACCATATGTTACCATAGGGGTAGCACACTGGCTCACTGTCACGACCCAACTAATCCACATAGGGGAATCCACCTCAAGTGGTTGATCCATAACTAGTGGCGTAACCTGTTGTTCTGTGTTTGGGCCTCTGTTATGTGTGATGTATACTTCTGAGGTGCAGAGCACAGCCATTGTTCTATGGCCAACCATGTCTGCAGAAGACTGCATGTTGTGTGCTGTCACCAGATTCCCTAATGATGTGGACATCTGCCTAGGAGGGTCTCACGCACATACATGACTGGTGCCAGAAACATGGCCTCAGGCTGCATACCAGGAAATGCAGTGTCAACCACTTTGGGGAGAGTGTCATAACCACATATTATCACAGTACTAGCAACATCCTAGGCACGTTATCAGTCGTGAGGGATCTGTGCACACAGGTCGATGGCAACAGGATATTTCACCATGTTGCTTCCATTGTATGGTAAATCTTCTACATAGCCTACCTCATACATAAGGCTATGTCATTCGGGGATATGGGGTCCTAACATCCATGTATTCCCCCAATAAGGCCCATTAATGTGCAAATGCCCTGTTCGTCATTCACCTCACAAAGCACATGCAGCTGCTGGGGACATCACAGATGTTCCCCAGCAGGGAAGGGAATGTGAGGGCCTCAAACATCTACCATACACAACAACAACAAATGTCCAGGTATAAGCCAAAATTTAATAAAACAGCAATTCTATCAATAACACCAAAAAAAGTACTCTAGTGCCTCAGCTTAACATAAGCCTTCACGGAGTGCTAGATTACAAAAAGACAATGACTTAAATACTCACAATTGCCACTTACATCATCAACTAATCAATTAACATCAATTTACAATAAAACTTTTAAAGATACATTTCACTTAATTAAATTACACATTTCCAACAGCAGTCTGTATTCAGACCCTGTGGAATCAAAGTGCCATATTTTAAAATAAACAATGTTTCCTTATATAATAACATCTTTCTAACTGATTCACTATCTCTGTCTCCTAATATTTTTTCTAGAATGGTGGCTTTTAAACTCACAGGACTGCTGTTATGAAATTGTTTAAAATGTTGTGCCAAAGGACGTTCTATTTTACACTGTCTTATGTCTCTCAAATGTTCTGTTAATCTGTTTTTAAACATTCGTTTTGTTTGACCTATGTAATATTTTTCACAGTTACACTTGATTGCATAAACCACCCTCTCAGTGATACACTGGTAATTTCCTGACATTTGAAAATTGATTTTGTTTATTCTAGGAAAAGAATGAGCTGGATTTACGAAAGCTTGCACGGAATGCAAGAAGAGTGTAGGAGCTCACAGAGGCAATATGTCTGCCGTGCGATCCAGGTTCAGCCAGCAGGGGCGTGCATGAGAGCTGCTAAAGCTACTCTTGCATGGACAGCGTCATGGTATGCAAATTACCTAATTTGCTGCTGAAACCTATGCAAGTGAGGTAAATTTGCAATTCAGGAAACACTAACCTGTCCGTGGAAGATTAGTGTTATCTGCAGAAATGTACTCCGTTGGTAACGGAGTACCGTTCTGCAAATATCTAAAAAGAGCTATGACAGCTCCAAATAAAGGATGCATACAGTTGAGGAAGCATGCCAATGGCCAAATATAAGGCCATTGGCATTTATAAATGTTTAAATTATTAAAATCTAACTTTTTTCCCCTCGATCTCCGATGTTTAAGCGTAGCGCAGCACCGCACAAACGAGCACCGCTTTAAAAAACAAGAAAATCATTTAAAAATAGCCAAAAATAGCCATTTTCACTAGAAAGCTTATCCTGCCATGCAGGTGAATGGCAGGCTGAAGACAGCATGGCCACTGAGTACTGGTTGCTAAGACTGGGAAGCTCAGTGTGAGAGATGTAACCATGCATTAGTAAGCAATCCTATGCAAATGAGGATAAGGATAGTGAATCCCAATTTTCCCCAGCATGTGAGCCATGTCCCAAGAGTGTAAGTGTAAGAGTAGGTGAGTAGTAGAGTAGTATATAGGTAACATCATGAGGGTGTGTGTCAGAAAGGCTGTAAGCTAATTGGAGCACAGTGTCTTGTGTTTGCCCTGAGTTGCTCAGGATTGCAAGAGGCGTGTCTACAGTTGTCCTTTTTGAAAACCAGAAACCAAAGGTGCACACCCTGAAAATATCTGAAATTTCTTGAAAACGTGCACACAGCATGTGTGTGTGCATGTGCACGCGTGTGCGCTTGTTTGCGCGGCACTGCCCCTGGCGGAAACAGATAGGGAAAAGGAAGGAAAAGAAGTAGTAGGAAGTTAACCAAGGAGAACTAGCACAGCTGCCAGGTGAAATATATCAGAATCAGCCAATTACACAGGCAGCAGACAAGCCCAGCCCAGCCCAACACTTTAAACTCTGCAAACAACATTCTTCCCTTTTTTTCCCAAGAATTCTGCAACACTGCAGTATACAAAGAGGGAAAGTTTAAAAACTTTAAAGTCAGACAAAATGTTAGGGGCTGCTCTTGCTATCATAAACCAACATGTGCAAGGTGCTGAGGGTGGTGATATTGTGAATGCTGCTGAGCAACCCACAGTGAGGAGACAGAGAAGAGTGTACAGACCCAGGGTAACCTACCAGGGGCTACATAAGCTGGAGATAGTGGAGCGCTATAGGGTGGACAGAGACCTCCTGCAGCAAATTGTTGAGCTGTGCCGGCCACGCCTCACACACAGAACCAACAGAGGGGAACCCATCCCAGTGGATACCAAGGTATGTGTTGGCCTAAGAATACTAGCTGCAGGTACCTTCCAGGGACCAACTGGTAATATGATGAGGATTTCACAGGCATCAGCATCTAGGGTACTGCACCAGTTCCTAGATGCCATGTCAGCACATGTCGGTGAGCACGTATATTTCCTCAGTTCCCATGAGGCATTGGCCAGCAATATGCATCTTTTCCACCAAATAGCAGAATACCCTGAGGTAGTGAGTGCAATAGACTGCACGCACATACACATCAAAGCACCACCCGTTGAGCGGGGTAGGGTCTACATCAACCGCAAGGGCTTCCCCTCTATCAATTGCCAGGCTGTGTGCGATGCCCAGGGCATAATAATGAATGTGTGTGCTAGCTGTCCTGGAAGCTATCACGATTCCCACATCTGGCATCTGATGCAGCTGTACCAGAGATTTGCCGATGGGGACATCCCTGATGGTCACCTAGTGGGGGATGCTGGATATGCACTGGAGCTGTGGCTGATGACACCCATCAGAAATGCACACACACCCAAACAAGAACTCCATAATGAGGCACACACACAAACAAGAAACATAATTGAGCGTGCGTTTGGGATGCTCAAGTCACGGTTCTAGTGCCTGGACACATCTAGTGGAGCCTTGCAGTGCTCACCAACTACATGTACCCAAATTGTCATGGTATGTGCCATGCTACACAATATGATCCTGCGGAAACAGCTGCAGCAGGAACAACGTGGGGCAGGGCCAAACAACCACCCACCATAGCCAAGGCCTGCACAGGCACAGTGTGACTCAGAGGAGGAACAACCTGAGCCTGCCCCAGTAGGCAGAAGGAGGCATGCCCAGTATGCCCTGGCCTTGGCAAAGAGGCAACGCATAGCACATACACTGACTCAGTAGGAACCCTGGAAATGACACCTCTCTCTGACTCGCACATACAGTAAAAGGGATGCCTAACTTGACACTACCTGTTTTCAAACATGTATAGGGAGTATAATATGTGCATCTGACATAGGCAGCCCTGCAGCACTACCTGAGGCATGAGTCCCTAATTTAAGCAATATAAAGCACTGCTAAGCAAATTTTACCAGTATTGAGCATATTTAAATACAATTGCGCATAGCTGCACACCAAGCTAACCAGTGCAACGTCGGGCAAAGTTGGGCAATGTTGGGCAAAGTCGAACAAAGTTGGGCAAAGTTGAGCAAAGTCGGGTAAACACGCTCACACCTGCTTTACTTTTCCTTAACCAGTCAGGTCTGCCCAGCAGGAAAATAAAAAACAGTGACAGGGCTCGAACTCAGGATACAGTGCACTATAGTCATAGTACTGAACCACTAAGCCATGACAGCATTTCACTGGCACAGACACAACATAAATCACTCACACATACCAGTTGTGGGGGGTCACATACCTAACAGTCACAGCCAGCAGGACAATTGTAGACAAACACAAACACAAACAAATGCTGTATCATTCCCTCTGAAGAGGCATATGAGTAACCTCCACCCAGGCCTATGCAGACAGATAACAGCAGGCCAGGCAGTGTGATGTGGGTTGGGTAGGCTATGAAGTCACAAACTAATATGCATGTAATTGGAAGCTAAGGTCTGTAGTACAGTGGTATGCCTCAAGCCAGTATGATAGGCAACAGTACAGACTGAAATGGAGTACCTGACATAGCAGTGCAGGCCTAGCAAATGTGTATAAGTGTCAGGTGTACCCCTCATCCTATGTACACCCACAGTAACAATCAGGTGTGCCCCCCGGTTAGAAATGTACAAATAATAGCTGTCCCCCCTGTATGTAGAAATGTTGATAAGTCTCTGCAAATTGACTCATGGAAGCCCTGCAGGCACAGTGTGCTTCCTGTCGATGTACAACACAAAGGTGAGCCCTGAAGTAAAAAACAACTTGATTTTTCACACACATATAGTATATATGCCCATAGTGGGCATGCTCACACACTTAAACAAATTTAGCAAATTTCAGTCAGCAACATACTGAAAGGTCATACTGGACATGCTCACACACTTAGGCCATGTCTGAGTACAGCAGTGGGCCACACATATTTGGCAGTTGCAGTTCTTACTCCAGACACTTGTCACTAATCACCAATCCTGCCTTGTGCACACAGTGATATGAAAACAGACTCATATAATATACTGGACCCTTGTCATAATCAAACTATGTACTACAAGTACTTAAGTTGTTCAAAGAAAGTGAAAATCTAAAGAAGATCAATAAATCTCCGATCAGTATCATCAAGAAACAATGAGCACTCCTAACATTATCCAAGCCATGTTCTGGCAAAAATATTGCCAAAGAGTCCATAGAGAACCATGAAGATTTCTTTCGCTATGTCATAAATATCAATGTAAACTCATATATGTTCTGAGTCAGTGCAAAGTGTAAATGAATATATGTACATGACTAACATTGCCAACAGGTTCATACATATTTACCCTCCTCTCACTGACAAAAGGGCCCATTACCATACCTGGAGATTGTGAAAACCCAAAAGTCACATATACAATGGTTAAACAGCTCTATCCAAACCTAAAAACACGGCGTCTATGGGATGACATGGTTTCCCTGGCTGTGTCACATGTGAACTCCAAAACAAACAGACCCTGCACCTGAACAGTCTGTTGAGACTCACCCTCTGTACAGGATATGAAACTGTTGAATGGGTAACAGCAACGTTTGGCACCCTCCTGTCTGGTGTATACTTTTCAGAAATATAGTCAAACACACGAGGGCTATGGTTAGGAAAGTTTGTTGATGACTGCAAAAAGGTTGTCATAATCGATGTTTGGGACAACAGAGACATCCATAAAAAGGGTCTCAGTCAGACAGATGTGGTGTCAAAATTATGGCCTCGAGCTACAGTCATACAAATACCACATAGGTACCAACACCCTAAATATGGAGGTAATAATAACGGATCTATGGACACATGTGGATAATCATCTCTACTTCCAGAAACACATTCACAAAGTGGTTAGAAAATCATGCTATGTGTTCCCACAAATTTCCAAGGTCTTTGCATGTAGGTCAAAGGAGGTTCCCTCTACTCATCAGTCATCAGACCCATCAGAGAGTATCATGGCACACTTGTGATGAATCTGACTAGGCACCTTCAGCAGCTGGAAAGACCACTGAAGTACCTCAACAAGAGGATTACTGGCCTCAAACAGTTCTCCCATGCAACAAGACTGAATTTAACTCAATCTGTACTCTGTTGCATACTGTCTACTCAGGCGATCTCTGCCCAGCAGACAGGTCCATGTCCAATGCAGAACTGATGTACATGCGCTATCTGAAGTAAACCCAAGCCCACTGTGCCACATGCTCTAGGGATATCATCATCACAACAATAAATAGAACATGTTGGAGGGATACATTACTAACTCACAGACTTCCCTTGCTTTGGAACAGGCTCCCAACCTACATTAAGCTGAGTCCCTAACTGACACTCTTCCAGAGGAGCCTTGATGAGTGTATGTGAAACTGAACTGTCACACCATGGATCACTTCATCAGCTCTACTACACAGAGGGCTTGGGAACTAACCTCATGTGTGGTGATAGCTGCACATTCTGGCCATACTAATATATGTCTTCAGGCAGATAGCCTATTACCTACCTACTACTTGTGTCCCCAGATCCCTTATTACCTTGTCAGTTTTAAGGGGGTAACGCCTATGTGGTAGTTTGTGGGTACTTTGTTTTCACCAAAGGGGATTACTATGCATTTTTCCACATTGAGCTTGAGGCCATGATTGTCATCCGGGGAATCTATTATGGCAAACACTTTACAGTTCCCAGCAAACTTAGTCAACCACAACCCTCCTGTGATGGCATGTACTTTTGAGAAGTCTGTACCAAACAGGAGGGACCCCAGGACTGAACCCTGGGGGACACCAGTTGTTACCGGTGTAGAGTCTGACATGTAGCCAGCAACTCCTAATTTGTGGGATCTATCTGTGAGCCAGTTTGCAATCTATCTTGTGATGTATGGATTCATGCCCAGGTTGGTGAGTTCATCTATGATACTTGACTGGGGAATGGTGTCAAATGCATTAGCAAGGTATAGGTAGGCTGTGTGCAGCTCATTTCAATCATCTGTAGCCTGGGTAACTGTCTCAAAGAAATCCACCCAGGTCAGGAGGCTTGATCTGCATTTGACAAAGCCAAACTGGGTGTGCTCAACTGTGTGAAGGTTCCCAATGTCTTTATTGTTGACTTCCATTATGATTGGCTCTATTGCTTTGCAGATCAGACTTGTCAGGTTCATAGAGCGTGAATGCCAAAGGTCTTTTGTGGCCTCACCCCTGTGGAGTGGGAAGAACGTTGCTGTGCAACATTCTATGGGTACATATCCTGTAGAGAGCATGTAGAAAGAGGTGTAGGTATCCTTGATGAATATGGATACATTCCCACCCTATGTGCTATGATCCAGGTTCTGATGCTGGAAGGTATGGAATGAGTAGTATCCTGGTAGTGCTGGTGTGCTCTCTGGAGCCTTGAACTAGGTTTCTGTTACTGCACAGATATTAATATTCTCCATACTGAGAAGTGCCTCGAGTGTGTGCATCTGGAGGCTGAGACTTCTGGCAATGAGTAGCATTTAGCTCACTTTGTTGTTATTTGTGTTGGTTACGGGGTTTGGTTTGTCCTGAGTGACCAGTGTTCCACACCTGAAGTAAACGCCTCATTGGTCCGATCTGACCATAGGCTAATTACCCTACATATCCACATTCTGTCCCCAACCCCCATTAAGGAAACCATGTTAAAAATTTCTCCAAAGCCAACTTCATGCTTCTTAAGACAGAAGTGATGAACTTCAGGACACCCATCCTACACAATTGCACTTTATAAGCACTTACATGAGTGCATGGATCGTGCTATCCCAAATAGAACCAAGATGCTATCCTCCAAGAAAAGGAAGCCAATCTGGTGGTCCCTTGCCATAAACAAACTGCACAACAGAAGGAAGAAACTGTTGCAAAAGAGGGTAAAACCCATGAGTGGAGGTGCTCCCTGGTCAGCCTCAGTAAGAAGCTGTAATCCCTGATAAAATCCTCCAAAGCTAGTTACGAAAACAAAATTGCCACTGATTCTAAAGACAACCACAAAGCATCTATAACTATGTCAAGAATCACAATGGCAACACTCAGATCTGCTCTGAGTTACAGCACAATGGCACTAAATATACAGACCCAACTGATATTGCTAACATCCTGGCAGATAGGATCAGTGCTAACTTTACCCCCCTCTCACCCATGAAAGAGCCCATCTCTATACCAGAAGAATGCAAAGTTGCTGTCATCAAGGCTGCACAGGTAAAAACCACTCTCCAAAGCCAGGGACACAGCATCCATGGGACCAGATAACATCCCAGGCTGCGTTCTACATGAACTACAGAACGAACTGGCACCACACCTAAGTACCATGTAAAATCATAGCCTCACCTCAGGCTTTGTGCCTGCTGAATGGTGCACAGCGATGGTTATCCCACTACTCAAGGGGGGAGCCACCACGGACCCTGGGAACTAGCGCCCATTAGCCTGATGAGCCTGGTCTGCAAGGCCATGGAACATATCATCATGGAACTTATAAACAAAGACATTGGCAATCTCCAAACTCTGGACCACAACCATTTCAGGTTTGTAAAAGGCAGATCATGTCTCCTAAACCTGATAGACTTCTTCGAAGTAGTCACCAAAGCTGTAGACTAGGGTAAGGTGGTTCACACAGCCTATCTAGATCTTGGCAAGGCTTTCGACACCATCCCCCACTCTGGAATTATAGATAAACTCACTAAACTAGGTATAAATCCCTATGTCACAAGATGGGTTGCCAATTGGCTCACTGACAGAATCCACACTGTGAAAGTAGCAGACTCCAAGTCCGACTTCAGATCAGTGACAAGTAGAGTACCACAGGGTTCAGTCCTGTGTCCTGTCCTGTTTGGTATCTACTTCCCTGAAGTACATGCTAACGCAGAAGGTCTTTGGCTAATTAAGTTCCCAGATGACTACAAACTAGGAGCCATAATCGAAACTACTAACGATGTGGACATCCTACAAAAGGGCCTCACTGAGACAGATGCCTGGTGTCAAAGCCATGGCCTCAAGCTCAATGCCAAAAAGTGCATTGTCATCCCCTTTGGTAAAAACTCTGTACCCATGAACTACAACACAGGCTGTAGTATACTTAACACTGAAAGTGTGATAAGAGACCTTGGGACACAGGTGGTCAGTAGACTCTCCTTTGACAATCACATTGCCACAGTAGTCAGGAAATCCTTCTACATGGCACACCTCATCACAAAAGGTTTCTCATGCAGAAAAAAAGAGGTGATTGTTCCCCTTTACTTATCCCTCATTAGATCCATTATAGAGTACAATGCCCCTTTTGTTATGTACCTCACAAGACATCTACAACAACTGGAAAGCCTGCAGAAATACTTCACAAAGAGGATTAGTGGCCTCAAATACATGCCCTACACAGACCGTCTCAAAACACTCCAGCTTTACTCTGTCACATATCGCCTACTCAGAGGTGATCTCTGCCTAACATACAAAGCTATGTCAAACACAGAGCTGTTGGACATGCTCCACTTAAAGAAATCCCAATCTCTCCGAGCTTCAGCCCCAAAACCCAGACTGAAATACAAAAGGAGGGGATGTATCCATTTTCATAAAGGATACCCACACCTCCAGGTTAGTGGCACCGCACGAGGCCTTGGAGACCATCCAAGTGCAACTAACAGTGGGCAAAGCTGCTTATCAGATCATAGCCTGCTACAGATCACCTACCTTGTCTCAGGACTCTCACTCAGCATTCCTGAGAACACTGGAAAATATAAAGGTCCTACCAAACACCATGATATTAGGAGATTTCAACTACCCAAACATTGACTGGGAGAATTACTCAAGTGCAAACTCCTTTGCCCAATGCTTCCTAGAGTTTATAAACTCAAACGCCCTGGAACAGCTGGTCACCATGCCTACTAGAGGTGACAACATACTGGACCTGATCATCACCAACATGGGGGATCAGTGTTCCACACCAGAAGTAAACCCCTTGCTGGTAAGATCAGATCATAAAGTAATCACACTGGACATCCACATCCCAACCCCACCCCCAGTCAAGGAAACCACTGTGAAAAACTTTTCATAAGCAAACTTATCACTTCTCAAGACTGAAGTGGAAACTTTCAAAGCCCCCTTGCTACAGGATAATTCTATCCAATCCACAGAATCCTTTACAAGTGCATTATATGAGCATCTACAGGGATGCATGGATCGAGCCATCCCAAGTAAAACCAAGACTCACTCCTCCCAAAAGAGAAAACCAGTCTGGTGGTCCTTGGCCATAAATAAGCTATACAACTTAAGGAGGAAACTACTACATGATAGAGCAAAATTCAAAAAGGAAAGGTATCACTGATCATTATTAGCAAGAAACTATGATCGCTCATAAAATCATCCAAGGCCAGTTTCTAAAGAAAAATTGCCAAGGAATCTAAAGATAACCACAAAGCCTTCTTTAGCTATATCAACCATTTAGGTGGCAACTCTCAGATATGCTTTGAGCTACTACAAAATGGCAAAAAATACACTGAACCAACTGACATTGCCAACATCCTGGTGGACAAGTTTAGTGCAAACTTCACCCCCCCACCCTCAAAAGGGCCTGTGTCCATCCCAGAAGTATGCAGAGCGCCAGACATCACAGACATGTAGGTAAAAACAGCCCTCTCCAAAGCTAAGAACACAGCATCAATGGGACCGGATGGTGTCCCAGGCTGCATCTTACACAAGCTCCAAAAGGAACTAAACCCTCACCTAAATTCACTGTTCCGATTCAGCCTTGCCACAGGCTATGTACCCAAAGAATGGCGTACAGCAACAATCATCCTGCTCCACAAAGGTAATGCCACAACAGAACCTGGGAGCTATCGCCCTATAAGCCTGACCAGCCTGTTCTGCAAAGCTATGGAGCGAATTATCATGGAACTCATAAACAGAGACATTGGGTACCTCCAGACACTGGACCCTATCCAATTCAGCTTTGTTAAAGGCAGATCCTGCCTCCTAAACCTAGTTGACTTATTTGAAACAGTTACCAAGGCCGTAGATGAAGGGAAGGTAGTCCACACAGCCTACCTGGACCTCACTAAGGCCTTTGACACCGTTCACCACTTTGGCATCATAGACATGCTTACCATCTTGAACATTAACCCCTATGTCATGAGATGGGTGGCCAACTGGCTCACAGATAGAACACACATGGTCAGAGTTGCGGGTGCCATGTCTGACTCTAAACCAGTCACAAGTGGCATTCCACAGGTCTTGATCCTGGGACCCCTCCTGTTCAGTATATACTTCTCTGAGGTACAGGCAAGCATGGGAGGACTATGGCTGACCAAGTTCACAGATGACTGCAAACTGGGGGCCATAATCGACTCGCCGGCTGACACAGACATCCTCCAGAAGGGTCTTGCAGAGACAGATGCCTGGTGTCAAAACCATGGCCTCAAGCTGAATGCCAAAAAATGCATAGTCATCCCCTATTGAAAAAACTAAGTGCCCACGTATTATCACATAGGTGGTAATTCACTAGGTACGGAAAATGTAATTAGGGACCTGGGGACCCAGGTAGATAGTAACCTCTCCTTTGATAATCACATTGCCAAAGTGGTTAGATATTTCTTCTATGTAGCCCACCTAATCATGAAAGGGTTCACCTCTAGATCAGGAGAGGTCATTGTGTCCCTCTACTCATCACTCATTAGGCCCATAATAGAGTACAATGCCCCATTTGGTATGTACCTTAATTGGCACATGCAAAAGCTGATAAGACCACAGAAGTACCTCACCAAGAGGATCATGGGCCTCAAATAAATGCCCTATGCAGCTCGACTAAAGAAACTCCAACTCTACTCGGTTGCTTACTGCCTGCTCAGAGGTGATCTATGCCTGACGTACAAGGCCATGTCCAACCCGGAATTAATGGGCATGCTCCACCTCAAGAAAAACAAATATCTTAGAGCCACACACTCCAGTGAATTAAACCTCAGCAAAGCAATAAACAGGACATGCTGGAGGGATAGATTCCTGTCCCAGAGACTTCACTCACTCTGGAGTAGAATCCTAGTTGATGTTAGGCTGAGCCCCTCGCAGACTCCCTTCAAGAGGAATCTTGACGAGTGTATGGGAAATTGTAAATTTACCCCAGGGATCACTTCAGTGGCCCTGCTAGACAGAGGCCCAGGAAACTAATTTAAAAGGGAGGTGAAAGCCAACACATCCTGGCTAGGCTTATAAATGCCCTTGGGCAGATAGCCTAGTACCTACCTATGAACCTATGAACCTGCACGCTCTAGGGACCTAAACCTTGTCACCACAATAAACAGAACATGCCGGAGGGATAGATTCCTGTCCCAGAGGCTTCCCATACTCTGGAATAAACTGCCTATCTATATCAAACTAAGCTCCTCATTAGCACTCTTCAAGAAAAATCTTGATGATTGGATGGGAAATAGGAAATTCACCCTGGGGATCACTTCTGTGTCTCTGCTTGACAGTGGCACAGGAAAATAAATTTCTTGGGTGGCAAAAGCCAGGGTACCTTTTTGGCTGGGCTTCTATAGGCCCCAGGGCTGATAGCCGAGTACCTACCTATGAACCTATGAACCTTTGAGCCTTGCCTAAAAAAGGTAATATGGGGACAGCAAGAGCCTTGGTCAGTATTCAAAAGCATAGGGGTGACAGGTGCAAACCATCTGTAATGAAGCAACAAGGCTTGTCTATCATGTCATCACAGGCAGACAGAGACTGGATCCCCCCTGAATGACACCAGAAGCTCAGCCAATTGTTGAAGTTTATCATCTTTCTGTTATATTGCAGTATCATGTAGGTGAAGGTAAGATGCTACTCAAGGTTTGACCTTGTGTGTGCCAGCATGTGGTGTATCAACCCATATATGATATGGTCATGGCCTATGCATACAATACACTCACAATACACCTAGTATGATAAGCGTGCTGTGGTTAGCAAATGTGAAAAAAACATTTGTGCAAACTGTCAGCAAGTAATGTCTGTATTGCACCCTGTAACTCCATATTGCTTGCTGAAGTGTAAAGATGTGCTTAATTTGGATTAAGAACACCGCACTTGGCAACTGTGTGTGTGTGTGTGTCTGTCTCTCCCTGGGGAGAGAGCAACCTTTTTGGAGACTACTCACACCCCTTAAAAGTGGTATACTCATCTTTGTCAAGTCTCATGATGTCATCATCCTACAAATATACCTATGGAAAGGTGAAATCCTGGTAATGTGTATAGTGTGTCATGTAAATGTGTACTGCTGTAGTATCATAATGTAATTAGGTAGAGATATGAATCTTGCACTTGCCAAGTGTGTGTGTCTTCCTGGGGAAGAGCAACCTTTTTGGAGACTACTCACACACCTTAAAAGTGGTATACTCATCTTTGTCAAGTCTGATGATGTCACCATCTTACAAATATACCTGTGGAAAAATAAAATCTCAGTAACATGGATAGTGCATTGAGTAAATGCATACTGCTGTAGTCAGTAACATGGATAGTGCATTGTGTAAATGCATACTGCTGTAATATCATAATGTAGTTAGGTAGGGGTTAGAATCCTGCACTTGCCGAGTATGTGTGTTCCCCAGGGGAGGAGCAACCTTTTTGGAGACTACTCACACTCCTTAAAAATGGTATACTCATCTTTGTCGAGTCTGATGATGTCACCATCCTACAAATATACCTGCGGAAAAGTAAACTCCCAGTAATGTGTGTAGTGTGTTGTGTAAATGAATACTGCTGTAGTATCATAATGTAGTTAGGTAGGGGTTTGAATCCTGCATTTGCCAACTGTGTTTGTGTCTCCCTGGGGAGGAGCAACCTTTTTGGGACTACTCACATGCCTTAAAAGTGGAATACTCATCTTTGACAAATCTGATGATGTCACCATTCTACAAATATACCTGTGGAAAGGTGAAATCCCAGTAATGTGTATAGCACGTTGTGTAAATGCATACTGCTGTAGTATCATAATGTAGTTAGAAAAGAGTTTGAATCTTTTGCTTGCTGACTATGTGTGTGTGTGATCCAGGTGTGCGACACAGTTGGCCAATGTGGAGTGGGTTTTGATTTTTCTAGTGTATGACATCACAATGACAACTGTATGTGCATTACACATGTAAGGTAGCTGTGGGGCAAATACATATACATACATGTGACCTCAAGTATTTCATAGGTGGGTACTCTGCTTTCTCCATGAACGCATCTGTTATCTTTGCCAGAGTGTGCTGGTGCTTTCCAGACCTTAGGTCACTTCTGTATGCTTGTGACAAGTTTAGCCACTGCAGTGATCCCTGGGCTACGTCTTCCGTTTCACATCCACTCAAAACAGTTTCTATTGAAGAGTGTGAGTGAGGGTTTATGCTTGAGGTATATTTGAAACCTGTTCCAAAGCAAGCAAAGTCTAGCAAAGATGATTAATCATTATAGGTGTGCAACAACCTCTGTGGATCTGCATGCAAATCCTTTATTGCTTATGTGCTCCACAGAGGGATTTCCAAAACCCTTTGGTAATGTGATTATCAAAGGAGAGATGACTTAACACATGGCTCTATGTATACATTAGTACCTATTCCACATTTTGGGGGCTACTACCTATGTGGTACTCTGGGGATACTTTGTTTTTTAAAAGTGGATGACTATCCTTTCTTTGGCTTATAGCTTTACAGCATGAGTTTGACTCCAGGTATCTGTCTATATGATACCCTTTTGGAGGATGTGTGTGTCATCTGGAGAATAAAGTATAGCCCACAGTATGCATTGTCATCAAACATGGGCAGACATATCCCTACTGTG
Source organism: Protopterus annectens (assembly GCF_019279795.1). Lineage (NCBI taxonomy): Eukaryota > Metazoa > Chordata > Ceratodontiformes > Protopteridae > Protopterus > Protopterus annectens. The sequence continues at coordinate 367,079,185 of NC_056729.1, read as the reverse complement.
TTTGCTTGGACCTAAGAAAGCTATATGCCAAACAGGAGTGGTCCCAGGACTGAGTGCAGGTGAATACCACTTGTTACTGGCATAGAATAGTCCATGGGGGCTGCAAATGTTACTGTGTCCTACATCTGTGTGTCAGTTGTCAGGCCATCATCTAACAATCGTTTATGGTCAGTCTGTTGAGGTTATGTATAATAGCAGTATGTGGGATGGGTATGAATTGCTGGTGAGCTATAGCTTGGCTGTGTTGACCTCCCCTCCCTCACCTATAGCGCTGTTGACTGGCTTGAAGTCTACTAGGTGTAGGAGCCATGATCTGGCCTTTAGAGAACCTAAGTGGGTATGGTGCAGTGTTTGCAGGTTCATAATGTCTCTGTTAATGAGTTCCATAATGCTGTGCTCCATAGCCTTCCAGATAACATTGGTCTGGCTTATAGGGTGAGAGTTTCCAGGATCTGTTGTAGTTCTACCCTTAATCAATTCATGTTAACATTTGCACTGGGCGTGACGAGGGTGGACAGGTTTAAGAATAAGTATATTAGAGGGTCAGGCCAGGTTTGAAGGTTAGTAGGCCATGCCAGATAGACAGGATTAAGTTGGTTTGTACATGTGCTGAGGAGGGATGCAGAATATATTGTGAAATAGATGCTAAGGATGAAGCTGCCAGGTAACAGGAAAAGAGGAATGCCTAAGATGAAGTTTATGGCTGTGGTGAGAGAGGACATGCAGGTGGATGGTGTGACAGCGCAAGATGCAAAGGGCAGGAAGAAATGATGTACTGTGGCAACCCCTAATGGGAGCATCTGAAAGGAGAAGAAGAAGAAAACATTGTAGCTCAACCCTTGTGGACTGTGAACACCATTACCATGTGTCAGTCCACAAGTATGTAACCTGTATAGAGGCTGCATCTGGACAGAGCATTTAGGTGAGTGGTGAATTCATATGTCAGCTTGTGTATGACACAGCCAGGGACACTGTCCAGTACCATTGCCAGTGTGGTGTGTACTTTGTAAAAGAGATGTTTTAACTAGAGTGTCTGTGAATCATCAGGTTTTACATTCTTCAGGTCTGGAAATGTGGCCCTTGTGTAATGACAGGGTGGTGCAATCCACATTCAAACTGTCTGACAAGGAATTGGTAATGTCAGTCAGATAAGTGTACTTTGTGACCATTTACATTAACTGTGACCCGGTCTGAGATTTCCCCTCTCGATTATGAACAACACTGAAGAAAGCTTTAGTGTTGTCTTTGGAATCCTTGCCATTTTGTATTTTGAAGCTTGCCTTGTATGTTTATTGAGGGATTGTATTTTCCCAATGATAGTGACCAGAGAGGTTATCCCTTCTTGGTATGTAACTCTTTTTTGTTACAACTTCACACCTTCCATTATATATTTAGTTTATGGCAGGGGTCCATGAGACTAATGCACTTTTACTGTATAAGTGAGAATTTCTTGTGTTTGTGATAGCACGGTCCATGCAACCCTGTAGGTGAACAGTGTGCATTAATAAAGGATTATGCAGCTGGGACAGTGTTAACCTTAGTAATGCAAACCAATGACAGATAGCAACAACAGCATCACCCACAGCACAGTGTCAACCCATGTCATACACACACATGTGTACTCAAGTTCCAAAATGTGTGTAGTACAATGCATACTGACCACCAATAGAAAGTATGGAGCGTTAACACTGGCCAATACAGGGCATGTCACCCTGCCCATGTGTCCAATATGCATGTACATGCAGACAGCGTACCTCCACCATGTTCACAAATGTACACCTGCAAACCTGTGCTGCACACACCCCACACTAACTGTCCACTGTATAACACATGCTGACACAACTACACAAATCAGCCAAGTGGCACATGGGCAAACAAAACACAATTGGAATAAACACTGGTGGAAACAATACAACATTGTTAATTACAGATTTAATGCATCATGCCTGCTCAGCTACACCTTCAAGGATATCATTACACTTTACTGCTGACAACATGCTACACATTCAACCATTGCTATACTTTATTAAAGTCACCGTGTGCATCAGCACCATGTTAGTCTGTTCCTGCATCAATGTTACAGATGACAGGAGGTGGCACAGATTTCATCATATGCACAGGGTGTGTTTTTGGTTTGCCAGAGGCCTACACTGAGCCATACAATCAACATGTGTGTGTGAGTGTGTGTGTGAGGGCCATGACTACTGTTATGGGCCAATGTTGATGTAATGTATGCGGGTATGTGTTTGCCCTAGGTTTCTGGTTTATGTGTGTGTGTCTGCATGCACACAGTTCCACCATGTGGCTGCCATATACAGGGATTTGTGAGACAGCTACAGACTGTACCTGGCAGGCTTTACAGATCACCATCTCTGGCCATGGATAAGGAAACCTGTGCCTGGCAGGGGTGCTACAGACAGTATCAGGTACTAATCCAGACTGGGTACTATCCGAAGAGGTTGACATATGTCCACTGGATCCAGGTCCCTTCTGGGACTGGCCAGAGCCACATGCATGTGGTCTTATAGGATGGTCTATGGACAGCCCCCCCAACATTGCTGGGGCTGGTACTGGCACTACAGGAATGGCTGTGACTTGCTGGACATCCACGGTGACCTCCAGTTGCTGATGTTGCTGGCATACTTCCACGTCAACATCTCAACCATCCCGCACTGTCCTGACACATGGACATGACATTGTGGAGGACATCCAATGTCTCACCCCAATGTCTATCAATGACCTCAGTGTAATTACGTATGGCACCTGCTAGGTCATGGATACTGTCATTTACAGAAGTGTTATGAGCCCTCTGTGCCCTTAGTCCCTGTCTGGTGTACTGCTCCATTCGTGTCTGTGCCCCCATGACAGCCTGGAACATGCATGTGGTAGAAAGAGGTGTGGCATGTCTGCCAGGGGCATGATGACCAGCAGTGTTCTGACGAGAACCCCTGGGCATCTGCCTATGTGGTACCATTCCAGACATCTGGCTATGGCTGCTGTGTCCTGATACATGTGCCATAGATACCACACTGTCCTGGCCAGTGCCAACCGTACACAGTCCCTCAGCTAAGGGCAATGGTGATGATAGATGTACAGGCAGTATGACTGTGCACATGGATGGGGTGGAGACTTGTGTACTGTCAATTGGTGGCCCAACAACAGACCCTGACAAACCTGCCTGTACCTCAACAAACCTATCCTCATGATCACTGTCTGTCTCAGTGACACCAGGTTCCCTGCTGTACTGAACCAGCCCCACCTCACCACCTGTGAGAGGAAAACAGGAATCACACTTTAAGACCTGAACATGATGTCAGACCACATGCGCACATGCACACATGCACACATGCACACATGCGCACATGCACACATGCACACACATACAGAAATACACTCCTCCCTAAAGCAGACACACACAACACCAGAAATCTCAGAACATATACAATAGCAGGTGATGGTGGGGTACAGTATCACAAGCAAAACAGTCATATCACACATGTCAGCATGCAGGACATGTGTTGCTCAACAGCATGCAGTGCAAGTGTAGACAGTCCTTGTTACTAACAGTATGCATGGCTTTGATGCATGTGTTTTGTTATTAGGTGATGGGCCTCCCCCTGGAACACAATGCATACATGGGCACAACATTGCTGTGCAGGTATTCAAAACTCTGTAATGTACTGTGCACCATAACAAACAGGTATACATACCATGGCTGGATGTGTGTCTGTGTGTCAGATAGGTATGCAATGCTGATTACAGCATCTGTGTCTTTAGCAAATAATTGTAGACACATTTTTAGCACATGCATGATGAGTATTCACACAACATCATCAGTGGTGCATGGATAATTGATGGAATACCATTCAGCCACATACCCAATGCACGGTACTTATGGTGAGTGTAGATCATATTGTGGACATGCCAGTGTCATCCATGACATGGCATGCTAAAACACAACTGCATATTTAAACACTAAACATACCCAATGTGTGTCATATGACCTAGCCACCCAACAGCATCACAAGACATATATGTGTCAGTTGTGCAAATGGTGACTGGTGTGCATATTGTTTAGAGGTGCATATGTGTGCACACACGCAACATTAAGGTGTATAGCAATGAAAGATATGTGTAGTACTGTGGTTACAATAACTGGATGGGGTATAGTACCATTGGCCATCATCAAAAAGCATCATGTGGTGACTCAAGGCTACAAATGTTTCCTAAACCAACACTACTCATGCTGTACCAGAACTGTATTACCTTGGCTACATTCACCATTTCACAACCAGATGTTACATGAGTTTGTAAGGAGGCCAATAAGGAGCATTCCCTAACATGAATGTGTAGTGTGTTGAAGAGTGTTTAAATGCCCCATGATAGGCTTCTACCCCTCAGGTATATTATGTGTAATGTGTGGATGAGATTTTGGATACTGGAGTGTGTCTTTACAGAGGGTTTGGGAATCCTTTATGTGTAGTATGTTAAAATGCTCTGTGTATGACATAGATGTGTATGTTATGTGTATGTTGAGTATCAACTGTGCCTATCCAATGGTCACTACAGTCTAGCCACATTTGTTTGAGATGGTATGGGTATTGCATGTGTTTGAGGCAGCTAATCACATTAGTGAGATATGCATGGTCTTACACCAAACATGCACAGCATGCATTATGGGGAGGTGTGTTACATGTGTACATGGCCTACACCTTAACTATGACATGCACTTTTTATTTGCAATAATAAATGTAGAACACACTCACCAGCATCTGTCTGCTGCCTTGATGTCACCCCAGAGGGACCTACATAGAGATGAGGCAGTTGTCAGTGGCTACAACTGTGGCATTGCTACTGTGTGTTTGCAATCTTACAGTACAACAGCAGTTTACATTCACAGGGCTACAGATTATGTTCCAAATGATCAGTATTGCACAACAACAGGCTCCACATCTTTTAACGACATACTCCACATCTCACATATACAAGATCTACCAATACAGATAACAGTAGTCTAGAGATATGCCATGTTACCTGCATGCTCCATGTGTGCTTGCTGGGTGGCTCCAACCTCCATCATGGTGTATGTCTCTGCTGTTATTTTTGGGCAGGTGCCACCAGGCTCAGGAGCAGCTCCTCCACTCTGGTGAGGGGGGGATGGATATTAACATCACCTCCTGTTGCAAGCTGTTGTCTCCGCACATCAGCAGCATGCTGACGGACACATCGGAGAAGATCACTGCAGTGGTGGCGTACCTGCTCATATGTCTGGTTATGCAGGCCTACTTCATTTACCCTGCGGACAACATCTTGCCACATTGCAGTATGCTCCTGCTGGTCCTGGCTGGTTCATGAGAACATGAGACTGTAGTGCTGAATCATACTGGTAGTAATTATGTCATCTTCAGCACTACTGTAACTGGGGTTCCTGTGATGCGCCATGATCCCTGAAAGACATAAATATGAAAATATGTCTGAGCAAGTCATATGGCACATTTAACATTATACAGTACAGATATCACTGAACTGCCATATATAGCAACCTATTAGCTAACCAAGAGTGAAACACTTTAACTGACACTTATCACTGCTCACCCCACAACTGCTTGGAAGTGCCTGGCTCACTCTCAATCTAATGAACCATGTTCTGCACAGCAACAAAATAAAATCACTATATAAGACTATACAAGAGTACCTGGCACACTGTATGCAACACGATGCACCATGTGTAAAGAAATAAATCATTCATCACAATGAGTGTAAGGTCCAGTAAATGTATTACTATTATACCACACAACTTGTTAATGGCAAACTCGTGTCCAAAATATATGCACAATTGGGAATATAGATTGCATACTGCTGTAGTACACTATGAATGTTGCTAGATACGCAGTTATATGTTTTACCACACATATGTCAAAGGACATGTTACAGACATACCCACACACACATCAGACATAATTACAGGACACAAAGGTATGACAACCCAGATAAGCTTTCAGTGTGTACTATACAGTACTGTGTGTCAGTACTTACACAACCTTAATCTTGGGAAATGTAATCTGTGATGAATACAGGGACCACACAAAACAGTGGATGCAAGCAATGTGGACATACACCATACTTTGCTGTACAGGCCCAGAGCTACAAGTAGTACTACAGTACACACAGGATTTGGATTCAACATCAGTACCAATCAATAATCATAGATGTAGTGCTTTAGCCTCCAATGACACAGCCTAGTTAAAACCAAGGGACTTAATCATACTGTATGCAATAGCACCTTTTCTGCCTAGCAACAGAATACACAGCTTTTTCTAGGATCAAAGCAAGGACCCATAATACCATGACATAAACAGTTTCCCACTAAGCTATCCCACAGATACATATCTTTGACGTATTCACACATTGACCATCACAGTCAGTTAACAGTACAGAGAATCTATTGCAACAAGTAGATGTAGGTGTGTATGAGTATATATATATATATATATATATATATATATATATATACATACATACATATACACATCCATTGGTGTACATATACATATATATGTAGGCATATATACATTTCACCTTTCATAGTGAGAATATCAATTATGCAAAAGATGTGAGGTGTACAGTAATGTAATAAAATCACTCAGTCTTGGGATAAATGCATTGAAGGTGTTCACAGCCCAGGTAGCTTTAGCAGGCCTCACTGGCTTCAAAATTGCAAACTGAACAAACCACACACAGTGTTTAACCACCACATGTCATATACCAGCACTGTATGCTGTCTTGTTTGTCACACACTAAAACCTACATACAAATATGCGCATACTAACCTTCACCAACATATATATTTCCACCCTTCACAAACAGTTGCAATATGTCCCCTGCTCTATGCACATATACAGATGTGAATATATATGACACATATATATTTATCCATATGTGTGTGTGGCATACACACACAAGGTCCACGCTGTTGTAAGTCCCTGGACCTCACAGCTGAACTGTTGGGCCTTGCTGCAACACAAATAGGTGTCACATATGAACACACACTAACATTAGGGGGTATATAAGGCTACAAATGCTAGATAAGCATACTAGACTGCTACAGCAGGTGCCAATGCTAAGCTACACTTTAATAAGACTATCATGCATGTGTTGTTCTGTCACACCCATGTTTATATAATGTCAGCGCTAATCTCCCCAACAGCCATTGGCCACACTACTGTACAGAATACAGATAACATGGATCAGATCTTTGACATTTAATGCTGAGCTACACATTTCACAGGTATGTCCCACTGCCCACAGGTACACACTGTATTGTCCATAGCAGTAGTTAAGCAGAACATATATGCATAAATAAGTACTGCTGTCACATATGAATGGTTCACATTATGTAGACTATTCTTCAATAACATCTACTACATGTCAGTAAATACATATGTGTCACATACCTTTCCTTTGTATGATTTGGTAATATTTCTTTTTCTTTTTCCTTTTCTCTGTCTCTCTGTCTCTCTCTCTGTCAGTCTCTGTAATAGAGTGATTGAGTTTGTTGGCAGAGATTGCAGCCTGCTTTTGTAGGTATTTGCACATGAGCATGTGATGGCCTCTGCACCAATTAGTGGCCACCACTTGCTAATTGCATGCAGCCTGCTGTGTAGTAATTGCAGTAATCACTGTCATAGCAACCCAGTAGTATAAATTGCTAACTCGGGTAGGCGTGGCCCTTTCAGCTTTCCAAGATGGAGATCATCCTTGTTTGCTGTGGACATTATTGTTTAAGACAGAAGGTTGGTATAGTTCTTATATCAGAAGCCAGGGGTGTAGCCAGAGATTTACATTTTGTACTCAGACCTAATGTTGCTGCTTCCAGTACCCACTTGTTAGTGTATAAATGTACTCACCCTTCAAAATGCTACCTCAAGATACATGAAAAAATGTAATTTCTTTTCAACTTTTACAATTAACTGCCATACTAAGCTAGTTATTGAGATGTATTCCTTTGGCACAAGAATTGTTTGTGAACTGCTATACTGTGAATATTCATTTACTCAGTTCTAAACAGTTTGTGCTTTTTTAGTGTTAACATTAGCACAAGCTGCTCAGAAAAACTGGACACATTTCAGTACTGTGAGTATGCTTACCTACATCCTTGGTAGACCCTGCACACACAGGTATATTCTACATTTGGGTAGGGGTGCAGAAGTACAGAGAGCGTAAGTATTATTGTGTGGATTTTATCTTGCTGGACTTACAGGGTTGCTGTGTACATGTTAGTTTATCAAGGCAAGTAGTCTGTCTGTGTAACTCCCAACTGTGGACCTATCCACATGGTAGCCAGAGAATAGCCTGTTATTTTTTGTCTGTACACCACACAGGTCTTTTCAGCAATAGAGCAATGACATTGTTACAGTTGGTTGCTACCAGTACATGGCTACATCCATTTGTATTTCAGTGTTGTATTCCTACATAAGGGTATGCTTCCGAAACACCTTCCAAAGCTATTTGCACAGTGTGTAACAGAAGAAAGGTTGATATGCCTCTGTGTTTCTGCCTCTGCCAGACCTCTCAAACACTCAGGTACATATTTGAACAGACTCAGGGAAAAGTAAAGGAAATATTAGTGCCATTAAGTTGAAACATTGAGAGAATCAGAGCATATGAATTAATACACCTTTTCTGAAGTAAAAGAAGTGTCTAAATCTTAATTATTGTCATTATTCATGCAGTGTAATCCACCACCTTTCTGGCCAAAGTCAGTAGTTTTAGGAGGGATTCAGAGGGACAGAAATAAAATTTGTGTCAAAATCAGAGACATCCCTGAAAATTAGGGACAGTTGGGAGGTATGGCCTCTGCCCTAAACAGATATGCCAGTGTTTGTCCTGCTGTGATACTGTGTGGGGTTGTAAAGTGATGGTGTAACATTATTTCCTGCTAGAATGGCTGCTTCTCTTATCACAGTCATGTAATGTAATCCCACAACAACTGTTGGAATAAATCCACAGAACAAGTTGTGTGGTATGGCATTCCTATTTTTCCTTTGCATTCACTCATTCTGATGCATGATATATTTATTTCAGCACCAGCTTGTTGTATATCTACTGTGGCTTATTGGTACTTCATGTTGTGTAGTGTGTACAAGGCCCGGGGTTCGAGACTGACAGAGGTATTTTATTTTGCTCCTGAGCAGAACAAGGGCCCTCACATACAGAGTGACTAAGGCACTTTTAAGCAGTTGTAAGCAGGTTTGCGTGGGTTTCTGTGATGCTTAGCAATGCTTAGCTAAGCGCAAACAAGCGCACACTCGCGCAAACCCTATAACTACTGCTTAATAGTGCTTACTCCCACTAACCCCCGCGCCCATTTCTTTAAAAGAAAAAAAAAATGGGGAGATAGGAAAGTGGTGAAAAAGGGGCACAAAGAGGGAAAGACAGTATGGAAAGTAGCTCGGGATGTGCAGGACGGGTGTAGGGAAGGTCCACAGCTGCCCATTTTTTTAATAGCAACAGCTGTGCATATGGAATAAATTTGGGGGTAGATATGAAACCTTCAACCCCTGAGAGAGGGGTGAGGACAACAAAGTATGTTGTAATGCCAATTAAATTACATTTTATGTGTCCAGTGGACATGTGTGCAAAATGGGCAGCTATGTATGGGGCATAATTTTTTTTGGGGAGCAGATTGCCCTTTTTTTTCAGGTGAGAGTGGAATGTGGGGTAGGGGAAGTAGGTATATTTGGGGAGGTAGGTTGGGGAGGTAAACAGACAAGACAAACAAGATGCATACAGGGGTGGTATATGACACATGTGGTGGGTGAACACCTTTGACGGGGAAGGATGTTTGGAAATCGCAAGCCCATTAGCCCACAGATGGAAACAGTGGGACTGAGGTCCCCACCCATGGGCAGTCACCACTGCACCTTCACAGCCCAGAGGGTGGCTGTGCTGGGGGGTGTGTAGGAGGGGCAGGCTGACCTGGGAGTTGCGCCACTCATGCCTCAAGCTGGCGTAGAGGTTCTGCAACAGAACTTTCAATCTCTCTACACACCACAGCCCGGACCGTTCAAAGGGTGATAGGTGGCCCTCTTCTGCCCACGCTTGCACGGGGGGCTGAGCCCCATCACCTGCAGTGCTTCCACTCGAAGGTGGCACAGGGCCAACAAAGGAGGAGGTCCCAGGCTGGGCAGCAGACCTGCTGGTGCCAGGTGCCATGGCCAGCTGAGGTCGGACAGGTGGGTCAGCTGGGACCGGCCTTCTCATACAAACTATGTTTTGGAGGGTTTAATAAAGATATGGGTTAATAACAGTCAACAACATTCCCAATTAGTTATAACAGCATGCAGAAGTATTCCCATTAACCCAACACACCAGATTTTCAACAGTTGAAAAGCAAGCATAACACATGCATATATAGAACAATAGTGGACATTACAACAGCATGCAGGTTGAATTGATGGCAACAGGCCACCAATATTGTGGTATTTTAACAGGGCACATGCATATAAATAAATGTAAATATTTATAAACCAATAGGACATACGTCCCAACAAATGTTTGGAGATTAGACATACCGACTGAGGTGTGGAATTGCATTTTTTATGCACATACAGTAGGGTGAAAAAGGATAGCTCAATTAACAACATATATATCCTTCTAATTTTCACTACATTCTGATTAACTGCAGTTATATGTCCCTTACATGTATTATTACACTACCCAATGTCCTTATATTGTGCAATTGGATTTTGCTAGAATATTATTTACATGAGCTGCATCTTTCATACAAACTGTCCAAGATGCAGATGTTACTGCTACATATTTTGAGAGTTGCTCACACACACTACTGCTAAGATGGTACACTGACAGCTCTACTTTCATATAATTATCTAGATATGTTCAGGTGAAAGTATCAGTTATATGTTAACAGCTCCCTACATTTCTGGCAGCACACTGACATTTCTTGGGAACACAATACCAAGCTACTCATGTGCCAGATTAACCTGTACATGCTGGGCATGAACCAACAGTTGAGGGCTGTAAATATGCATAAAAGCTACTGGCACTCCCTTCATCCATGTTATATGGGCCTACCCAAGTGTGGGTTAACACTGCTTAATACAACAATACTATTTGTAAAATGCATCAGTACAACAACATATCAAAGAAAATGACACAGACATACTCCAGGATTTATACATTTATTAAAGGATTATTACACCTTTATTTATTGGGTTAAAACACTTTTTGAAGGCTTTCTCATTTATTTTATATAACAGTACATGCAGAATAATTACTAACCTATCTGATGACCCAGCCTTTGCAACCTATCTTCATGGGCATGCTGATTTATAGCCCTGACACTTGCAGCTATGAAGTAAATGCAGTGATATTGTGACATACCTATCCATAGTATAGACAAGCATACCAATGCTTAACTACTTAATACAATGGCTACTTACTCAGTACTGGGGCATTAGGCATTGCATGGGACTCCTGAATCCACTGGTCCAGTTGATCCTCCTTATGTCGCTTCAGGTCAGAATAATGGTGCCTGACCTGTTCACCGGTCCGAGGAATGCCAGTGGCACTGGTGAGATCACGAGCAAGACTGTTCCAAGCCTCCATTTTATATTGGGTGCCCTGGTACTGGCCCCACAGGAGTCTTTCCTCATGATTGTGGACAAGGAGCCAAACCATTACTTTGGACTCCTCAATGCCCCAGCTTTGCACTCAAAATCGAGTGCCTTCTCCAACATCGGCCATGCTGACTGCAGAAGAGAGCTACAACCAGTTATGGCAAGTATTCCCACATGTGGAGCTTAAATATGCCTCATTTCCTGCACTTATTTGTGATTGGCTAGTTTTGAAAAAACTCAGCTGTAGGCACACCTGCTTAGCCGATGCTGGCAATGTTTAATATTCCTTTGATAGATATGTGTCTGTTGAAAGTGCATAGTTATGAAATGCTGTTATGGCTTAGTGGTTATGTACTGTGACTATACTGCACAGTATTCTGAGTTTGAGCCCTGTCACTGCTTTTTATTTTCCTACTGGCCAGACCTGAATGGTTAAGGTACAGTAAAGGAGGTGTGGCCGTGTCTAGCCGACTTTGCTCAACTTTGCCCGAAGTTGCCCAACGTTGCCCAACATTGCCCAACGTTGCACTGGTTAGCGCGGTGCGCAGCTACGCACAAATACGTTGTAGATGCGCTGGTTGGCGCGGTGCACAGCTACACGCAAAGACATTGTGCTTGTTAATGCGGTGTTCAGCTACGAGCAATTGGTTTTAAATATGCTAAATACTGCTAAAATGTGCATAGCAGTGCTTTATATTGCTTAAAATAAGTTACTCATGCCTCAGAATGCATAACCATTTCACCTTCATATATATATATATATATATATATATATATATATATATATATATATATATATATATAATTCGTTCACTACTACATATAACATTTGAATGCTTTTTACAAAACTTATACATGATAAATGTCAGGAAATATTTTTATATACAGATTTCCAACAGAAAATGGAACGTGCAATAGTGGGACTCGAACCGGGAACGCCTCCTCTTTGCGCAAAGGCTCTAACCTCTACGCTATTGTTATTTTGCTTAATTTGCATATATTTTTCTTATTATCCTCTTCGGTGTCTAAGCTGCTAACTGTAGCTAAGCAATGGGCAATCCCATGCAAACACGCAAATACGGGCAGCTATATTGGAAATAAAACAAAAAAAATGTCTTTTTAATTTTTAAATTTGTACGAGGTTTAACATATGGGGGAGTGTAGTATTACAATGTACACATGTGAGCGGACTCGCTCATGTAACTCGACATTTCTAGAGTTTTGTCATTGCAGGGGTGTGGATTTTTGAACTGCTTGGCAGCCCAACACGCCCCCCTACACTCGTCCACGCTCTGTGTAAGCTTTAGAGTTGAGGCGGCGTGCCCTCATTAATATGCGTGGCGTGCTGCCGTCATACTCTTAGACTGGCATTTGTGTGTAAGACTAATCTAGTCTTACACGGAAGATTAGTAAATCCTGGGGAATGTCTATAAATTCACAACCTATACAGTTCCCACATGGTGTCATCCCTTTCACATGAATTTGTAATGGCAAATTTTCTTCAGGTTTTTTAAATTTTGTGTGTACTAGCATATCTTTTAAGCTCTTTCCTTTTTAAAATGAAAAAAAAAACTAAATTTTGTTTAACCAGTCCATTAAGATCATAAAATCTGGAAAAACTTCCAATAATATTTAATTGCTTCTCTAACATTCTCACTCAAGATATTATAGGTCATAACTATAAAAAAATCTTATTGTCAGTTCCCTGTATAATATCTTTCTTCTTCCCAAAGGGTACCAAAACATAATTTTCACCTCTGCTACTATATCTTAATTTTTTGATTCTCTTTACACTATTTTCAGTTCTTTGTCTATCATATTTCCTTTTTACAAACATATTCACAGTACATTGTAGCTCTTCTTCAAAATTATAGTCCTTATTACAAATTCTAGAAATCTGTAAAATTCCCCATAAGGCAAGGAATCCAAGGTATGTTTAGGATGGTGGCTGTTACCCATCATAAATTAACAGCCCCAAATTTCCTATATATGCTTGTCCTAATTTCTTCACCAACTACACCTTCCAAAGAAATATTAAGAAATGAAATTTTATTTCCATAACTCAGTCCATCAAACTGTAAAAAAAGCCTATTAATTTGTAATTGTGCTACAAACTCTGACACCAGTTATATACTACCTTCACAAAGAAATATCAGATCATCTATGTATCTGAAGTAGGATTTTACATATTTCTTATAAAATGAGTTTGTGTGTATATGTATATATATATATATATATATATATATATATATATATATATATATATATATATAGGCTTAAAAACCTCAGCTTTGGCCAGCTAAGAACTTGCTGTATTCAACTGGACGTATAAGAGAATTTAAGTACCTTTATCTGCACTTTTTAAAAAAAAAATACAGTATTTAAATTGATTTTAACTGTGGCAGGAATATTAACTGAACTGGAAGTTTTGACTCTGCTCTTCAGTTATATTAACTGAACTGGAAGTTAGTCAGTGTTTGCTGAATTTTGTTATTTGCTAGTAATTACAGGTGTGGGGGTAGCCACATTCTTTGATTTCCTGTCCTTGCCTATTTAAGTGGTACAGTGTGAAATATTTTCTGCTTAAAAACCTCAGCATTGGCCAGCTAAGAACTTGCTGTATTCAACTGGACGTATAAGAGAATTTAAGTACCTTTATCTGCACTTTAAAAAAAAAAAAATACAGTATTTAAATTGATTTTAACTGTGGCAGGAATATTAACTGAACTGGAAGTTTTGACTCTGCTCTTCAGTTATATTAACTGAACTGGAAGTTAGTCATTGTTTGCTGAATTTTGTTATTTGCTAGTAATTACAGGTGAGGGGGTAGCCACATTCTTTGATTTCCTGTCCTTGCCTATTTAAGTGGTACAGTGTGAAATATTTTCTGCTTAAAAACCTCAGCTTTGGCCAGCTAAGAACTCGCTGTATTCAACTGGACGTATAAGAGAATTTAAGTACCTTTATCTGCACTTTTTTTTCAAAAAAAATACAGTATTTAAATTGATTTTAACTGTGGCAGGAATATTAACTGAACTGGAAGTTTTGACTCTGCTCTTCAGTTAGTCCCACCCACCTTCCCTGTTTTTGTTTTGGTGTTAATCTTAGTGGCCTTGAAACTGCCCGCCCCTCTTGTAAATTTGTGTTTGGATACTCCTTCTGGGCCCATCTCATTTGCTCACTCAACTGAGTGCAGTGAGATCATATTCTGATTTCAGGCACTCCTACTGTGTACAAAGAGAGCATCTGGGAAACAGAAAAAAAAATTTAAGCTTGTTTCCTGCCTTTCCTGTTAAGTGGTATAGACTATTTGTAGGCTTCTGAGCCCCAAGCCCTTCTGTGTTGGAGGGAAGCCTTCTAACTTAGTTTTTTTTTTTTCTTATAAATAGCCAGTTTTCTAGTTTCAGCACTCAAATCTGTTTGTCTAATCTCAGTACTTGTTCAGAAAAAAAAAAAAAAATTTCATCTGCTTTTACTGTGCTTGTGTTTCTACCTACTTTATTTTACTTTTGCATCATCTTAAAAGTACTCAGTTGTATTTATTACTGCTTGGTGTAACTCATTCTAAGCCTTTTGGTTTAAACACTTGGGCTTCAGACCAGTTGTTTTGCACTGAGAGGGTTTGTGGTCTGCACTGTAGTGGCAGAACAGGTAGCTTACATCCTTCTAGGTTGGGAACTGCTGACTGAGGGCTCAGTGTCTGTTATTCTAAAAGTGTATTAATTCTGGTTTAAGCACTTGGGCTTTCAGGCCAGTTATTTTACATTAAGAGGGTTTGTGGTCTGCACTCTTGTGGGG
Source organism: Protopterus annectens (assembly GCF_019279795.1). Taxonomy (NCBI): domain Eukaryota; kingdom Metazoa; phylum Chordata; order Ceratodontiformes; family Protopteridae; genus Protopterus; species Protopterus annectens. Next base: position 367,063,748 of record NC_056729.1, on the reverse strand, counting down.
GGAGAGGCTGGACTCTGCCCTTCTGAGCTGGGAATTTCTGGTTAAAGGCTTATAGTGCATGCATATCTGAACTGCTTCTTACTGAAGTTGGTGCGCCTTGTTTGCTGTGCATAGACTGGATTCGGGCCTGCTGGATCTAGCTTTGTTTGTGTAACTTGAGCACTAATCCAGGCATTCTCTAAAGTATTCAATTGTATTTATTACTGCTTGGTAGTAATTTCATTAAAGTGTAGCTATCATTCTAAGTCTTTTGGATTAAGCACTTGGGCTTCAGATCAGTTGTTTTACATTAGGAAGGTTTGTGGCATGCACTGTGGTGGCAGGACAGGTAGCTTTCATCCTTCTGAGTTGGGAACTGCTAATTGAGAGCCCAGTGTCTGTTATTCTTAAAGTGTATTAGTTCTGGTTTAAGCACTTGGGCTTCAGGCCAGTTATTTTACATTAAGAAGGTTCGTGGTCTGCACTCTTGTGGGAGAAGAGGCTGGACTCTGCCCTTCTGAGCTGGGAATTTCTGGTTAAAGGTTTATAGTGCCTGAATATTTGAACTGTATCTTACTGAAATTGGTACACCTTGTTTGCTGTAGCATAGACTAGATCCAGGCCTGCTGAATCTAGCTTTGTTTATATGCTTGTTGTTTGTTTGCTTGTTATTTCTCTGGAACGCTAATTCCACCTAATACGCGGCTTCTCAGCGCTTCTGTGGATCACTAGTGATATCTGCATTGCTTACTGTACTTATTTCCTTGTTTCACTTGAAAGAAAGTTGCTGTTTGTCATTTTTGCATTTAAGTTACCTGTAACACATTGCACTTAAGTTACCTGGCACTTGCTCACTAAAGCAATTGTATAAGTCAGCACTAAAAATTAAAAGCACTACACCCTCACTCTCCACTGGCCCTTGTTTTCAATTATTAAGGAATTCCCAATATTATTCTAGCATGTCCAAAGGTCGGTTATCAATCTCCTCTCCGGTCCAGCTGGTGAATCTGGGAATCTTGAGGCAATGTTACAACTGCCTCATGTACACAGACAACCCTCTCCTCCTCCCAACAAATTCCAACACATGTGAGAGATGCAACCATATAGCCAAACTGGAGGCTAAGCTCTCTCAACTCAGTACTGGCATAACCAGTCAGGAGGAGAAGGAAACCACACTCACTACAATTCCAGTCTCACATAGACCTACCATGACAGCAAACCAAACACATAATCACACAAAAACATACTTGGAGGCTCTAAATAAAGATCCGCCTAAGCAGCAGAGACCTGCAAAGCAGACACCCAAGCAACCGCTACCCCAAAACAAAACACGTGCAACACATATCTCACAAAACCAGTGTGCCGAACAGTCACAGCCCTTAAGACTAAACAACACACCTGATACACTTGTAATAGGTGACTCTATCGTCAGGTACACTGACGTCCCACTCACCAGGCTGAACAAGGTGAGGGTCACAGTGAGCAGCCTGTCGGGTGCTAGGATCCACCACATAACACAAGCACTCAGGTCACTCCAAGGCAAGTACAAATATGACTCAGTCATTGTCCATGCTGGTGTGAATGACCTGAGACGTACCTCCCTGGACTACATGAAAAGAGACATAAAGGAGCTCTCTGAGCATGTAGCCCAGGCCGGTATGACCCTGACCTTGAGTAGCATCTTACCCTCACCAAGAATGATGCCACAATATGAAGACAAGATGATCAATTTCAACAATTGGCTTAAGTACTGGTGTCATTCAAAGGGGATCCAATGCCTGTCAGCTTGGGATGATATGCTCGACAAGCCACGATGCTTCGCTAGGGACAGCTTGCACCTGTCACCCCTGGGCTTTCGGATATTGGCAAAGGCTATTGCTACCCCTATAGTGCCTTTTTTAGGCAAGGCTCAAAAGACAAACCCACCTCCATAGGTATCACAAGGGATAAGAAACTAAGAGTAATGCTACTCAATGCCAGAAGTCTAAACCTCAAGATGCACGCACTCAAAACTCTTCTTAGCATGGAAAACATCGATATCTGTGCAGTAACAGAAACCTGGTTCAGGGCTCCCGAGAGCACCCCAGCACTCCCAGGTTATACCACATACCATGCTTTTCGGCCCCAAAACTTGGACCAAACCACAAAAGGAGGGGGAGTATCTATATTCATCAAAGATACCCACACCTCCAGGTTGGTGGCAAAGCACGAAGCATCAGAGACTATCCATGTGCAACTAACAGTGGGTAAAACTGCCTTCCAGTTTATAGCCTGCTACAGACCACCCTCCCAAACCCAGGAACCCCACTCGGCCTTCCTGAGAACACTGGAAAATATGAAGGTCTCTCCAAACACCATTATATTAGGCGACTTCAACTACCCAAATATAGACTGGGAGCATTACTCTAGCTCCAACACCCTAGCCCAAAGGTTCCTAGAATTTATAAACTCAAATGCTATGGAACAACTTGTTACCACTCCCACAAGAGGGGAAAACATACTGGACCTGATCATCACCAACATGGGGACTCTATGCCCCAGACCAGAAGTGTATCCCTCACTGGTAAGATCAGACCATAAACTAATCTCACTGGATATTCACATCCCGACCCCACCCCATGCCCAGAAAACCACAGTGAAAAACTTCTCTAAAGCAAATTTCACACTCCTCAAAACCGAGGTGGAATCCTTCAAAGCCCCCGGGCCTGTGGAAAATACGGCCCAGACCGCAGAATCCTTTATAAACGCATTCTATGAACACCTTCAGGAATGCATGGATCATGCGATCCTGAATAAAACCAAGACCCAATCCTCAAAAGGCAGACGTCCTGTCTGGTGGACCCCAGCCATAAACAAACTATACAATAGAAGGAGGAAGCTACTAAACGATAGAGCAAAATCCCAAAAAGGGAAGGCATCACTGATCAGTATTAGCAAAAAACTACGGGCACTCATAAAATTGTCTAAGGCCAGCTTTGAGAGAAAAATTGCACAGGACACTAAGGATAATCACAAGGCTTTCTTTAGTTATGTTAGTAACCTGGGTGGTAATTCCCAGATATGCTCAGAATTAGTCCAAAATGACAAAAAATACACTGAACCCACAGACATTGCCAACATCCTAACTGACAGGTTCAGCGCAAACTTCTCCCCCCCCTCCCCACCAAAAGGGCAAATATCTATCCCGGCAGAGTGCTGCCCCCCCGACATCTCAGATGCTCAGGTAAGAGCCGCCCTCTCCAAAGCAAAAAACACAGCATCAATGGGACCAGACCGTGTCCCGGGCTGCGTCCTACATGAACTCCAAGAAGAGCTAAACCCAAACATAAAACTACTGCTCAATCTCAGCCTTACTACAGGATATGTGTCCAAAGAGTGGCGTACAGCAACAGTGGTCCCTCTCCATAAAGGTGGTGCCTCAACAGATCCTGGAAACTATCGCCCCATAAGCCTGACTAGCTTAGTCTGCAAAACTATGGAAAGGATCATCATGGACCTCATAAATAAAGATATTGGGGACCTACAGACACTGGATCCTACCCAGTTCGGCTTTGTTAAGGGCAGATCCTGCCTTTTAAACCTGGTTGATTTCTTTGAAACAGTCACCAAGGCAATTGACGAGGGGAAGGTGGTCCACACAGCCTACCTGGACCTCGCTAAAGCCTTCGATACAATACCCCACTCGGGCATTATAGATAAGCTCACCAGCTTAAATATAAACCCCACTAGATGGATTGCAAACTGGCTCAAGGACAGAACCCACATGGTTAGAATTGCTGGAGCCATGTCAGACTCCAAACCAGTTACAAGTGGTGTCCCACAAGGCTCAGTCCTGGGACCTCTCTTGTTCAGTATATATTTCTCGGAGGTACAGGCCAACACGGAAGGACTGTGGCTGACCAAGTTCACAGATGACTGCAAACTGGGCACCATAATCGACTCTCCAGCCGACACAAGCATCCTCCAAAAGGGCCTCATAGAAACAGACAACTGGTGCCAGAGCCATGGCCTCAAGCTAAATGCCAAAAAGTGTATAGTCATCCCTTTGGCAAAACAAAGTGCCCACAAATTACCACATAGGTGGTAATCCATTAAGTACAGAAGAAGTAATTAGGGACCTGGGGACCCAAGTTGATAGCAATCTCTCATTTGACAACCACGTGGCCAAAGTGGTTAGAAAAACATTTTGTATAGCCCACCTAATCATGAAGGGATTCACATCTAGATCAGGGGAGGTCATCGTGCCTCTTTACTCATCCCTCATCAGGCCCATAATTGAGTACATTGCCCCTTTTGGGATGTACCTTACCAGACACCTGCAGCAACTGGAAAGACCCCAAAAGTACCTCACCAAGAGGATCAAAGGTCTCAAACAGATGCCATATGCTGCCCGGTTAAAGAAACTCCAGCTCTACTCAGTGGCATACTGCCTGTTCAGAGGCAATCTGTGCCTGACGTATAAAGCCATGTCCAACCCAGAATTAATGGACATGCTGCACCTCAGAAAATCCAAATCCCATCGAGCTAGAGACTTGAACCTCAGCACTGAAATAAATAGGACATGCTGGAGGGACAGATTCATAACCCAGAGGCTCCCTTTACTCTGGAATAAAATCCCAGTCCAGGTTAGGCAGAGTCCCTCATTGACTCTCTTCAAGAGGAATCTTGATGAGTGGATGAGAGATCATAGGTTTACCCCGGGTATCACTTCTGTGTCACTGTTAGACAGAGGCACAGTATACTAACCTCGAAAAAGGGCATAGCAAAATAAATTTAAAATGGGTGGCGAAAGTCAAACACATTCTGGCTAGGCTTATAAATGCCCTAGGGCAGATAGCCTAGTATGAACCTATGAACCTATATATATATATATATATATATATATATATATATATATATATATATATAGATATATATTCTGTTTCAAACCTCCCTAAAAACAAATTTGCAAACATAGGTGCAAATGAGGCACCCATCGCTGTGCCTTGTAATTGATAGTATAACGTATCTTGGAAACAGAAAAAGTTGTTTTCCAAACTGAGTTTCACTAAATCCATAGTATGTGCTAATGGGCTGCCACCTAAAAAGATGCTGAGAGCTTCCACCCCGTAAACATGTTTTATGTTAGTATACAAACTCTTCACATCAGTTGTTACCCAATACATTGCTTCTTTCCATCTTACCCCTTTAATTTTCTGTAACAAATCAAATGAGTCTCTAATATAAGATGGAAGATTAACAACTTCTTTTAATAAACATTTATGCAGTACTACCCTCAAATTGTGCAAAAAATATTTTCTAGCTGACACAATTGGTCTTCCTGGTGGATTCGTCAAACTTTTGTGTACTTTAAGCAAACAGTACAAGTATGCTAACTCAGTATCTTAATTTAACAATTTCTTCTCAACATCATGTTCAGTCCAGTATCCCAGTCTCAGCCCCTTACTAATCAAGCTAGTATATTCTATTTTTGCTTTTTCTGTATCAGAATAAGTCACAATTTTATATACTTCCTTATCTTGTAACAGCTCATAACACATCTTACTATACTGAGAATGGTGCATTACAACTATTTTATTCCCCTTGTCACAGGGTTTTATCACAAAATGATTCTGTTGAGAAAATTGTTTACCTGCCAACCATTCATTTTTAGTTAAGTTATAATGAATATTCTTTGTCTCATGCACATACATGACTGGTGCCAGAAACATGGCCTCAGGCTGCATACCAGGAAATGCAGTGTCAACCCATTTGGGGAGAGTGACATCCCCACATATTATCACAGTACTAACAACATCCTAGGCACGCAATCAGTTGTGAGGGATCTGTGCACACAGGTCAATGGCAACAGGATATTTCACCACCATGTTGCTTCCATTGTATGGTAAGCCTTCTACATGGCCCACCTCATACATAAGGCTATGTCATCCAGGGATATGGGGTCCTAACATCCGTGTATTCCTGCAATAAGGCCCATTATTGTGCAAATGCCCTGTTCGTCATTCACCTCAAACAGTACATGCAGCAGCTGGGGACATCACAGAGGTTCCCCAGCAGGGAATACCAGGGCCTCAAACATCTACCATACACAGATAGGCTATAAGCCCGACCGTCTACCCAATTTCATTCATACTCCTCAGAGGTGACTTCTGTCTGGCATGCAAGGCAATCATGGACTCCACATTGTGGGGACTGCTGCACAAGTGCAACTCAAGCTCCATTCAATTAATACACACACACACACACACACACACACACACACACACACACACACACACACACACACACACACACACACACACACACACACACACACACACACACCCTCAACTTGGTGTGTGACATCAACTTGGCTTGTTGGCAGCTCAGATGTGTGTCCCACACACTCACCCTGCTGTGGAATGGTCACCCTGTCCACATCAGGCAGGGTAGGTATTTACACCTCTGCAGGCAGAACCTGGATAACTGGATGGTTAACTGCACATACACCCTTGGAATACCATGTGTCCTGTTGGACTAGGGTATTAAGTGCTGCCTGCATACAAATGGGCTAACATCTGGCCTAGGCATATGGGGGCTCAGGATGTCTGGAAACCAGTTGGACAATATGTAATAATTGTCCCCAGAGTGTAGGGAATGTGTCTGTGACATGCAAGACCCCTCAGAACACAGTAATGGTACATTAATATCTGGTACTGTATTCATTCCCTTACATTGTATGCTCAATATGTACACACTGTTGCTGAGGTGGAGCCTGCATCCCCCCACTACTACTGCCTATAACCTGCTGTCCTGCTACAGGGGGTCACCTGGTATGCTAGCCATAGCTGTCAGGCAATGAGATGCAGGTGTGGAGTACACACTGACCTAGCCAGATTATGTTGGGAACATTCAGGGACACCTGGACAGTCTTTTAACTAACCCTGTATGACATTTACAGACTGAGAGGAGCTCAATGACAGTACATGATGTGATATGCCAGCTGTATCCACCAGTAGTTACTGTCACTATTGTAGAACAGACAATCCAGTAGCATTCGTATGTGAGCTGACAATTTCTGGGAGGACTCAGGGGCCAGAGCTGTGATCTATGTCACTGCAGACAGAGACAAAAGGCAAGACTGTAGGAACTGGACAGCAGACTAACAGCAACATGTCATTCCAGGATATGTTGTTGAGACCTACTGCTGAAATTTCTATTTCCCATGACTGCATCCCCCCATCTGCATTCCATTACATGGTTAATTCAATGACATACCTGGTATAATGCTGTACTCTTTTGTGAGCAAAAATCCAGTGGTAGTTTTCCTTGGAAATAGCAGTCTGTCTTCATGAAGAAAGTCACAGACCTCTTTACCATAGGCAGCAACTTGCCTTTTGTAGGTAATGCTCATGAACAGGTGATTGTCTGTGCACCAATGTGTGACTCACACTTTCTATTAGCATCCAGAACAGCTAGATTGCATTTTCATTAGCCAATGACATTGCAACACAGTGCTATAATTAAGGCCTTCATGTAGGCCTTGGCCCTATTCCTAGCCTGTGAGGAGGACATTATTGAGGTGTGGGAGCTACAGCATCACAAAGAGTAGGTAGAAATACTGTTCACTGTTTGGATTTGTGTGGTATGTCCACAGTTTTGCATGCTATATTTGGCAATTTTTAACAGACTTTCTGATTCTGTGGCAGTTTACTGTTTAACAATGTGTGTTGGGGTCAGTAAGGAGACAGGCAGATGTGTCATACATCATTTTTATCTGAATGTGCATGCTGCTGCAGTTGACACTGGTCTAACAGCTGTGTATGTTTGTAGGGGTGAGTGTGACACATGTCCCTGTCATCTGACCATTTACCCCAAACCCTTTATGTATGGGTGTTGTGTGGATGCCCTGTTCTAGGTGTTTGGGAAGTATGGTAGGTCTGTAGCAGGTAGCTGAACATACTGCTGCATGTGTTGCAGGCTGCAGCTGCTGCATTCTGGCCAGGAGTCATACCAGGGAGTGTGAAGACACTGGGGGACAGCAAGCTGTATATCTCAGTGAAGGAGCAGTGTCAACTCTTGTGTCACAGCATGGCCAGGGTGAGGGTACCCATAACAGTCCAGGTGACCTATGCTCCTCTGGTACATATGTTAAGTAATAGTGCCATCCAGAGAGTGTTAGGTGACATTTAGGACATGTACTCATATTTGTGACATGTTTTCCACCCTCCAGGCCTTTGACGTGTTACTGTGGGTGGCAGTGACTGCGGTAGCAGCAACCAGTTCTGCTGGACATTGTAGGGCTCAGTTATTTCTATGTTGTATTGACAAGCATGTAGTTGTCGTGCAACAGAATGGACTGTGGGCCAGGACTGTGAGTGTCCAGATGTCAGACATGCTAAGAATGTAACAGAGCTACTAAGTCATTAGTATGAGAGGTGTAGTTGCAAGATATATGTCCATGCATACAGTGTGTTATACAAGATTGGCATGAACATGTGTGTTCGGATGGGTATGACATGTGACACTGTCTGTCATGCTTTTGTAACCTCAATCTACACTGGCTTACCAGTACTTCAGCAGACAGAATAGGTTTTATGACAACCATGCCATAAGTAGGTGGCACAACTGTGGACCTTCTGCAACAGTCTGTACAGTTGTGAGCTCTACCTGATATCGTAAGCCTCCTGTACATCCATCAACATGTATTTGGCTGTGTACTGGTTCGGTATCTGCATCACAGGCCCAAGTTCGCTGTCATTTATCCCATTATATATAGAAGTAGTGTGTCAATGACAATCAGAATATGTTTGTAAAAACACCGGATATCCCCCAGAGCTGAGTTGACCTAGTGGGCTAATGCACTCTGCAGTAGTTAACATGGTCCTGCTTTCAATACTTGGCAGGAGTGAATAATTTTGCTGCTGTGAAATTGGTGTAACGCATGATGTAGTTATAGAAACACCAGCTGTTTTCCAGAGCTGAGTTGGCCTAGTGGGCATAATGCATTATGCTGTAGTTCAGAGGGTCTAGGGTTCAACAGTTAGCAGGGGTGTATATTTTTGCTGATGTGACATCACTGTAATGCATGATATATTTATAGAAACACCATTGACTTTCCAGAGCTAAGTTGGCTTCATGGGTTAATGCACTATACTGTAGTTCAGAGGGTCCTGGGTTTGAGACTTGGCAAGGATTGTTATTTTATTGCAGTGCATAACAATGTCAGAATCAGATAAGTTGATTAAAGCAGTTTTGAGCAGGTTTGCTCACTGCACCATGATGCTAATAGTAAAAAAAAGAAAAAGAAAAAAGGGGTGATAGGAAAGTGGTGAAATGGGGGCAAGCAGGGGATAAACAATATGAAAGGCAGGTAGGGATGTGCAGGACAGGTTTAGGAAAGGACCATAGTTCTCCATTTATTGTACAGCAACAGCTGTGCATGTTATGGACAACTTGGAATTTGGGGCCTCACATCCCACAGGGAAGGGTGTGGGTGACATAACTTTGTTGATTAATTCTTGGGATAATTGATTGATGGCAGTATATTTGGGGGTGAAATGGAGAGCTATGTACAGGACGAGATTTACAGGACAGATATCCTTTGATGGGGAAGGGTTGTAGGTACATTTAGGGAGGTAAGTTGGGTAGGAGAGGTTGCATTTGTAGACAGACAAGACAGTGGACAAGGATGGTGTATGACACATGAGGGGGGTAAACACCTAGGATGGGGAGAGTGTTTGGGGATCAGAGGACCAAGTGCCCCCAGATGGCAACAGTGGTCCTGAGCTCCTCACACATGGCCAGTCACCACTGCTCCTTCACTGCCCTGATGGTGGCTGCACTGGGGGCTGGGAGCCGGGACCAGCCTGCCCCTCCAGGTGCACCAGTCTGCCCCTGATCTGGTGCAGTTGGTCATCCAAATCACACTGGATAACCCTGTGCACAATTACTGGGAACTGATTTCGGGTGACAACATCCTCTCCATGCCTGCGCCTGAGGGGGGACAGGCCCTGTCCTCTCAGGTGGCTCTACCCATGGGTGGTGCAAGACCAGCAGAGGAAGCAGCTCCAGGTTGGGTCGCAAACATGCTGGAATCTGGTGCTATGACTAGATGAGGTGGGATAGGTGGATCCGCCAGAACTGGCCTACCCAATCGTGCTGTGGTGTTGACGTTTGCCAAAGTATATTGGTTAGTCATGAACAGAACATTTCAATGTTAGTTATAACAACATGCATGGGTGTTCAAATTAACCCAGAACAATAGAATTGCATAGGATACAGAACACAGGCATAAATGGGAAAACAGTCATTACTGTAACAGCATGCCAGTAACAGTTACGGCAAAAGGCCAACAACATTGGTATTTCAACAAGGTATGTCAGAATGCAACGATTGTAATATATAACCAATAATAAAACACAAGGCCCAACATTAGGTTTTGAGAACAACATAAGTGAAAATGGAACCACACCAGTAATATAAGAATAATAACTTGTGATGCAGATAAGGGGTGGAGGAGAGAAAGACATTCCATTACCAACTGTAAAGGCTATATTTGTTACAACAGTACTGTTCAATACTCTACAGGTCTGCCCTTACTTTATGTCTACAAGTGCCCTATAGCTTCTGTAGCATGTACATACCTCTCAAGCTACCCAGATGGGATGGCATTGGCCATGCTGTAACACCTACAGGTACATAACTACATGGGACTATTACATGTCAGGGAAATATATATCTACCAAAGTATACTCTGCACGGATGTTGTGTGAGTGTGCTACTGGCATACTTCAGTTGGGTTTATATCTGTGTCCAAGGTTTTTGGCAGCAATGATCACTATCCATGACAGCATGACACTTGAGAGACATGTATTGTGCACAGTATAGAGATTTTACACTTATCCTGCCATCATTGGCAGGCATGGGAATAGATTATCAGCAGACATTCACAGACACACCAGGTATGCAGCCGTACCAACAATAGATCATTAATTTGTCTTATTAACTTGGAATAGTACTGCACTTCATGTCATTTTATTTAATGGAGTCATATCACCTTGCTGAGAAATGCTGCTTACGCACTACTACATCTGGACACAGACATTAGTATACCCTTCATACAGCTACTACAGACATTTATTTACCTATAAGTCCTGTGGGGAGAATACCTGTTAACAATACATAACTGTTTCTATAAATATATAGTCTGAATGAATCTATCTCAATTACTTGTTTTTTAAAATTAAAGGCTCTAGAAAGGCAACCTTTATGAAAGCAAACAGGTTAAATGAATGTGAGAATAATTATCTGGAATTAGATAGGTATATCTGCACCTATATGTTTTTAATTGAGAGTATATATACTCACTGGTTTATTCATTTTTACATATGCATATGGTATTTTTCGTACAGGTTAAATAGATTTTTAAAGTATTTATTTAATTATATACACTATCATATTTCATTGTATCAGTGCCTTCCAGAAATGTTTTTTAGGATGAATTCATGTCCTGTGGCATTATATATATACACACATATATATATATATATATATATATATATATATATATATATATATATATATATACAATTTTATAATATTTTTATAGTATTTATGATTGTCTATAGTATTTATTCAGATATACAACACATGTTTTGCATTCTATATTTATATTTTCATATGTGCATTTTTGACCCTGTCCCTGTCTAAACTTTTTTAACTTTTTTAATTTTTTAAGCTTTTCAAGCTTCCAAGTTCTCCAACTCTTGTCAGTTTTGTTAGCCGTTTTAAGCTTGTTAATGTTCATTTTTTAAGCCTGGTAACACAATATATTTTATGTGTCCTATGTACTGCAAGTGAATGATGTTATTATGGTTTACATACATTATTTGGAGATGTATATCTTTAAACAATGCATCTTATTCTTTATGAATTATTCATGAGTGCTGAATGTGACTGTTGCACCACTTGAGTATCAGTTAATTGTTATGATATAAAATAAATGCTTTAATGGACATGCTCTATCTTCATAACGTCTCCAATATTGGAGACAAAAGCACTTGATTTCATTTACAGAGTTTTTATTTTGCCTAAATAAAGTATTTTAAGAATTCTACTTATTTTGGATTGGCTTATTGCTACTGTTATTGCATCTTCACTTCACTGAAGCCTTCTTGTTATTATTGTTTCTATAAATAGTCAGTACTACTTGTCTGTTACTATAAATATATCTTAGCACTTGTCCCTGGATTCAAACCCCAGTCTGTGTGTGGCAAAGTGTACAACATATATATTGCTTTTCACACTGAGGTACTGGGCCACTGCTGTACGTTAATTGAGTGATATGTACTTAAAGCTCACCTGGTGAAAAAGTGTGACCTGTAATATAGGTAGAGTGTTACACAAGACTGCAGTGACAGTTGAACATACATGTATGATATTCTTGCATGACAGAGATAGTAGGTGAACTGTATAGTAATACTTGGAATGCAGGTGTACACAATTAACCCTTCATGGATGGGAATATGTGTGATCTGTATAGACCATATCGAGGTGCTGGGTTGCCTACCTGACCCATATAGATTTTCAGATGGTATATTTGCAGTCTACAGCTATTACACTTACATACTTGCCTGCATCAGCGTACCTACATTCAGGGATGCATATAGCTGAGATGCAAAGGTTAACACAAGACAATCCTGGGAGAAACACACTATAATACCTTAGACAGTACTACTCTAGGTTCGGATTTTAGTGCAGAACAAATATCATATTGCATTATATCTTGTAGTACAGCTCCACATCTACACTTAGTGTGACAGTTATTTATTGGACAACCTTCAGCCATTTCATGGTGTTATACCCATGTTTACTTCACAAATCCTGTAATATTTGATTTCTTGAACAACAGCCCAGAATACACATAACAACTGGCAGAACACAGATTTATTGAGGGTGAGATGACACAGTGATTGGTATACAGCTGACAATCTTTATTGTTCTACTCTTTAAATAATGCAGGCATTGGAAGACATCTGTTATTACACAATCTATGGAGTAATACCTTTATTTTTTCACAATTCTGACTGCAGTTGTACTGTATTTCTTGTAAATTAGGAATGCAGTTAATTTATTCCCTTCACATTTCCAATGCCAGTGCACTTTATTACCAGAACATGTATTATTAATACAGTATACACATGTTATTCCCAAACATTATTAATGCTGTATTAACTTTTTTTCTGTAACAGTAGCATGTTTCATGCCTTTGTCTATATAGAACTTTACCTGGCAATATTCACTTATATCAGTCCAGGTCTATATACACATTCATTGTAGTACACTCACAACAGACTATACCTACTGCCAGTTACTACTGTACTCTTTCTTAATTAGATTACTATATATTTCAGGATATATCTGTACTCACCACACTCTCGGTGCATCCTGGCCAGGCACCCTGCATGGGTCTCTAGGTTGCAAACCCTCTCCTTTGCAGCTTTGTGGGGAAAACACACCATTATGCGTACCTGTCTATCAGATGTTTATACTTGAATTGGATGACTGAATGATTCCCATTCTTACAAACTTCTGGGGCATTGTGGTGCTGAGCACCTTGGATTCATTGGGCCAAGAGCTCCCCCTTCCTTCTCTTCAGGTGTCATAATGATGACGCACCTGCTCACCAGTGCAGGGGATTCCAGTTGTAGTGGTGAGGTCACATGCCAGATGGTCCTAGGCCTCTGACTTGTATTCAGAAGCCTGGTACTGGCCCTGCAGCAGCCGGTCACCATGTTCTTTGAAAAGGAGCCCAACCATGAACCTGGACTCCAAAATGCTCCATCGATGCGCCCAGAAGCATATACCCTCTCCAACACCACTCATAGCTCCTGCAGTTATTAAACTCCAACCGGTTCTGGCTGTATTCCTCCCTGTTCAACTTAAATAAGGCTGTTTTCTTGCCCTTTGCCACCACTGGACCATTTTTAAAAATGCTAAGCAAAGTTTAGCACCACGCAAACCTGTAAGCTTAGTTGAGCAGTGCTTAAACTGGCAAATGCTTAGCAATGCTTAGTGGTGCACAAAATTGCTTAGCTGAGCTGGGGACTGCTTAAACTGGCATTGCTATGTTGTGCCCAAACCAGCTAAGCAGAGCTGTGCATTGCTAAGTACTGCTAAAATAGGTTCTATTTAAGCATTGCTTGGCTTAGCAGTGCTTTGCTAAGGACAAACCAGATTTTTAAATAATAAATAGAAAATGTATTGACATTAATTGCTCATTAATGATACTTTATTATTATGTGTATGTATTTTACTTTACATGACCTAACCTTATGTATTTTAATTACGTTATCATGGGGTGCGACTGTAATGTATTGGACACTTGTGTGTAACTGGAGCTTTTCTCCTTGTATCTCCACTGAAAATGGGCTTCTGGACCAGCTGAACTAACCTGGCTAACAAATATCAATAACCATATCTATAAAAGAAATGTATATATTAATGCTATCAGATGTAAAAGCTGAATGGCCTGTCTGGGTATTCGAACCATGCACCTCCTGCACTGACTCTAACCATTCAGCTAATTCAGATGTGAAGATTTCAGCCACACATTTCTATATTGCTTTCAGTTACTTCTAAGCATTGCTGGGCAGTGCGCTGTGCTGCACAAACCCACTCAACTATGCTTAAACTTGACCTTTTCCATTAAAATTAAAAGCATCTGGTTTCTATTTTTAGATGGCTGGCATGTGTTCATTGCTAAGTGCCAAACAAACAAACAAAAAACAAAACAAAAAAGGAAAATGGCATTTTAACATTTATATTTCTGTGCCATCCAGCACTTTGACAGTACAGCGGATGTGTTACAGACACTGTAACACACCCCCTACAAATAAAAAAAACTGGCCAAGTAAACACATTTAACATTTTTATTTCAGTACTGTCTGGCACTCTGACAGTACAGCGGTTGTGTTACACATCTCCAAGTACTGTAACATACCCCCCTGCACTGATTCAGTACCTGTGTACACAACTCTCACTCAGTAGTGCGTCTTCATTAATATGCAAGGTGCACTGCCAAGGGGGAGCTGCAGACATGGCCAAGGTACACTCCGTGTAGGGCTTGCACTATTCCTATACGGAGTTTATTAAATCCGGAGGATCATCTTCAACTACCATCTGGAAATAGTTTGTATGGAAAATTGGTAGCAGAGTCTATTAGATGGCTAGAGAACACAGGTATTAGTAGCAATGTGGATATTTGGTGTACTCCATGGCTATTTACATGTCTTCAAAAGCTTTCTTAGCTCTATATAAGCTAGACATTTACTCAATGAAGTAGGACATCATCAGAGGTAGTATTGATAAAGAAACATGATAACTAAATAGAAAAAAATGGCAGGAAATGGAAGGAAAATTGTCTCCCAGAATATAACTAGTTGAAAAGAAAACTGAAGTGATCTAGAACATTGTGATATGTGAACATCTATGACATTATTGTGCTAGTGTAATCTGCTTTTGTTGTCATCTCAGTGCAACAAAGGCATCAATAATGATATTTCAGGAGATATGAATGATTGAACAAAATCCAGTGAGAGTCCAGGATGATGAAAGTTTCTAGTGCGTGCAAATAATGATACCTAATTTGGGCATCCCTTTGGTGGTCTTGCAGTCTTAATAAGGACAGGTACTGACACAGAACCAAGGACATGATTACAACTAGGAACTTATGTATTATAAGGTCAAAATACAAAAGAGCATATTGTCCAGTATTATATGCCATCTAATATGATTATACCACAGTTAAACGTAATTCAAATGGCAGTTATGTCAAACAGATTTTTGAAGGCATTTGAAAGGGATGATAAACTCTTCCTGTATGCAGCCTTTCATGCCAGAAGTAGCCCTTTCAATGATTATGGGAGAATGATGAAATAAGGCTGAAGGTGGTATGAGGATAAAGTGATAAAAAAATAGGTGTAATTGTATCCAGACATAATGTATGTATAGCCGGTGGCTTGAATATTCCTGTGTACCATAATGGCAAATATTTGTATGACTATATAGTGGAGTTTTATTCATGATCAGTTAAATATTAAGCTCCCCCGAATTGGATAATATTTGTCAGTTAACACCAAACACAGGACGAAAAGTGATAATTTTCCTCTTAGTGTGTCCATACAATTAAAAGATCAAACAATAATCAAGATAAATAATAGGAACAATTATTAAGAATGCTGTGATAAGTAGAACAAATCAAAAATTAAAGCATTTTAAAAAGAACACTAATTATGCAAAAAAATAGAATGAGGACATTAAGGTCCAAAAGGATAAGAAAAAACAAAATGCAGATTTTCTTGTTGTATCTATTACATAATTTCATAACAGTATGTTGGGATAAGAAGGCAGGAGGAAAATGACACATAGTTTGATGAATCACTTGTCAATAAATATGTTTGAAATTGCCTGAAAATAAAATATATTAGTAGTAGTAGTCATAGAGAAGTGAGGCAGGTTGGAACAGGTGCAGTGTTCTGAATAATATAAAAAAGACAGTTTGTTGTAAAAGATGTGAATAAATGATAAAAGTGGTCAACAGGAAATATAATAAATTGTTTTTGGACATTGATGTCATGTTATACAGGAAGAGCTTTAAATGTATGAGATAACTTGATTGATGTAATGTCATGGTTCAAATATTTTGCCAAGAGTCTTGGAGTAGGTGTATTTGATAGTAATAAAACCAAAGATAACAAACTGCATATCAAAGTGTCTGACCAGGAACTCTCAATAATGGTTGAATCAGACAGCATATTAAGCAAGTGAATGGAAATAAAGCACTAAGTCCCGATGGAATTGGGAAAGAGAAATAAACTGATTATGAGGGAAATGGGCAGATATAATGGCATATCATAAATTGACAACATCTATGAAATTTGTATTTCCTCAAATAATAGAAAACAGGGAAATATAGTGTGTATCTATAAAAAGGAAATGCTAGGAGTCCTAGAATGTACAATCTGATTAAACTTCTAGATAAAGTGCAAATTTTCCAACTTGATTTTGGATGACTTGAAGACACTTATGTCAGACAGTGCATAAGCATTAGTGTCCATTTAGATCAACGGGAACAACCTTAGAAGCTTGTCTATTATTTAATTATATTACAGAGAAATATGCTACTCTTAGGACACAAAAATGCATGCTATGTTTATAGACTCTGAGGTGGCATTTTACGTAGTCAACAAGAAAAAGATCGTTTTGACCATAAGGAAAGATTGCTTAACAGACAGCTGATCTGCAGTTACTGAAGCATCATGTACACTATCTTGAGTTAGGGTATTATGTCACAGAAGTATACCTATCAGATTAATCTGACATAAAGAAAGCAGTAAATAAGACAGAGATGCCTATTCGAAGCATGCATCTTTCCAATGTACATAAATTGCCTCTTCGATATTATGGATGAAGTAGGAGGAGGTGTATTAAAATAAGTATTAAATCTTTCCCAGCTTGGGGTATTTTTGGTGATATTTTAACAATGGGAATCAGTCTTTGTGTACTTAATTCACATATCACCAACTTAGAGACTTTTATCAGCAGCAAGATCTAATAGTAAATGTTAAATACAAAGAAACTTGATCTTATATCATGATGCAAACAAGCATAGGATAAATGAAGTAAGGATCAGGTTGTGGATATAGTTTGCTCCTTTTATTTTTAGGGAATATATTTCTTTAATGCAGCCATTTGAAAATACATAAGAAATATTGCAAATAAAAAGACAGTGGCTACTTTGCTGAGTGTAATCATGTACACGGGAAAGGGACAGAATTATAGCCCTCTTGATTAAAATACAAAGGTCTAGCAATGATTGATTAGTGGAGAGGAATTTGAGGGAAAAGAGAGCTTGGAAGGCATTTTGTCCTATGTGTAAAACTCTTGAAAGGATATTAATATTTCCTTCACCCATTCTCTCTCTTTCTAACCTTTAGGAAGAACTCAGCTTAAATGATGAGAGGACATTAACAGAAACAGAAATACTTGCCACTTAGATTGAAAGTAATAGAACGTAGATGTGCACAACATGTCAAGAAATATAGGAGACACAGCTTGGAGGAAAAAAGATATTAGGAAGAGCTTTTGTGTTAGCTAAGGTAGAAGAAATATTAGCTGTATGGTTGTATTTTGGAATAAATTTTTCTCTAAGAATATTACTTTGAGCTTTCATTTTATATAATATGTTAAGAGACTAGTAAGAGACTTTTGGGTACAAAACAGCATTCTTCAAATTCAGATAATCACATCTTCCTTTGGGTTATGTGCACACATTTATTAATAATAGCAAAATGATATAGTTATATGAGCTTTCATCTAGAGAAAAGAGAACTATGCGTAGTCTATAGAAAATATAAACTTGAGATACAGTTTGGAAATCAATGGCAAAGTAAGGCAGGAAGTAGAAAACAGAAAGTGTAAGAAATGCATCTGTATAATGAATAAAAAAGAAGACATTTTTCATGTGGTTGTTGAGAAATGCATGAGAAACTAAGGGAAAACTCTACGGTCATCCTAGTTCGGTGTTAAGTATAAAACAGTAATATCCCTATGCCACTAAAACGGCTTTGGAGGATACAGTATCCTTGATGAGGTAACAAGAATTTTACTGATTGTGTGAGGATGTTGAAAGGAATGGAGACAACAAATCTGAAAGGAAATACACAGAGGTCAGTTGTGCTGATCTGTTAAAACTTGAGTGATGTATGACTGAAAAATGAATGGATTGGAAGTGGCATGATGCAGATATACTTTATATTCATTGTCGGGGGCACAAAATGACCCCACAGATTTGAGAAAAAAAGATGTAAAGGATTTTAAATATAACTGGGAAATGTTGATAGTACTGTATTGTCTGTGTTATGCATGATTACCTAGACTGCTGAAGGAGGACTTAGATGATACTAGACACAGACACTTGTTATACAAGACTATCAACATATTAAGAGCTTGCTAGTAAAGTGTATAACAAGAATATATTAGTAAGTGGATAAAAGTTTGCTATTCTTATGTACATAGCAGAATGAATAGGATTTTCTGAAGACATTGGATGTATAAAATGGTTTGCTCTTATGAGTCATATAAGATGCATGCATTCATTTTATTTAGTAATGGAAGGGAAAAAAACATAGTGGTATGTAATAAAGTTGATGTATGGATATGAAAGTATGAACTGATATTGTAGCTTAAAGGAAATGACTTGTTAAGTGGATATATGCTAAACATAGCACTGTACATTTTAACAACACAAAAAACAAGAAGGTGCCATAAAGATGGATTATGATATTCCTTGAAATGAGCTGTGTAAGTAAAGAACTAAAAGAAGGTCACTGTAATAAATATTGGTTTATATGATAATTGTATATGTACCTTATTTATATACTGTAATGTTTCAAGGTTAATAAAAAATCAGAATAATAAACCAGATGAGTCAGGATAGTTACTAGTGAACAAATTTTGCAAGAGATGCAGCCATGATGTAGACATGATGGTAGAGCTTGCCCACTAATTAATTAGACATGTAGATGTGCAATGTTAAACTATCCTGCTAAAATGTGCAAAGCACAGAGACCATGGAGAGTATTCAGAAATGTTTGATGCTTTTCTAAGGCACTGAACTCTGCAATCGGGTGCGGCTTTGTTTAAAATAATTGCACAGAATGTGTCTATAACTGCATCCTAGATGCATATTTTTGAATTACCCTGAAGCACAGAGTGTCAGAAATAGATGAAAACAAAACATTAAGCATGTCAAACAACAGCACAAGTTCAGAGTCAGAAAATAAATTGTTTGTTGAAACCCCTGAAGCATACAGTAAATACAGTGGCCATGAAGAAGGTGGGAGTGCATGACTGTTGTAACAAATGGAATCACTGAACTAAAAGACTTTTTACATTAAAAAAGCACAGAATTCAAGCTTGACACCAGAGTAGAGTACAGTATCTTGAATGAGAGCTCTTACAAAGATCTAGAGATACAGGTCAACATGGAATGCTCACTGTTTACACTAATAATCGTTTTTTGGTGTAAACTATTACCAAAATTTCATTAATGTCTATGTTCTAAAATATAAAAGTATAAGTTGTTGTTGTTTTAATCTATGGCACTGTAAAAAGCAAATCTATATTGGATACAGCTGTATGAAAACAGGTGGAAATAAATTCATCCACAATCTGCACAATGTTGTAGAAAGAGCAACCTGCACACACACACACACACACACACACACACACACACACACACACACACACACACACACACACACACACACACACACACACACACACACACACACACACACACATGCATAAGTACACGCACACACTCACACTCACACACATACAGCAGTCGCTGGGTCAGCAACTCAAGAAACCACACAGCAAGCATCCTATAAGTCTATAGGGGCAATGCTTTACTCTGTTGTGCCACAGTGCCACAAAGCAATACTGAGATAAAGAGAAAGATAATACTACATATAGTAGTAAAGTTATTTGAAAAATAAGCTGAGTTATTCAGTGGGCTGGAATGTATTCCAGAGGAACACATTATCAGGTTAGATCATGAGATATCAACATTTATTCACACTTTAAAGAGGAGCACATTACAGAGAAGCAAGAAAGTCAAAAAGAAAATGAAGCTTGTAACAGTTATCACAAGGTAAATGAAGCATGTAACAGTTATCTCAAGGTAAATGAAACATGTAGCAGTTATCACAAGGTAAGTGAAGCCTACTAGCTATATTTCAACTGTCGCAAATCTGAACAAAATCAAAACTCACATTGACCCACAGGACCTGAATAAAATAAATTAGTAATATCAACTAAACAGTGTGAAAGAGGCTCTGGGAATGATGCCAACAGTACATACATTCTCAGTGTTAGATGCCAACCTTGGGTTCTGTCAGCAAAAGCCTGACTCAAACAATCCATTTTATGTTTCTTTGACATAGTGCTGAGGTTATCAAATTTCTACAAAGGAGATCTTATTGGTGCTACACATCAGCCAAAGAGACACAACACAATTTTAGAAGGCCTCAAAGTTGTTCTGAACTTCATGGCTCAAATCCTTGTATAGAGGCTTGTGTTCAGCGAGTGTAAGCTAGAACATATCAACTGATTAAAGAAATTACTTAAGAGAGTCACACAAAACAGTTTAAAACTCAGTGCAAAGAACTGCCAGATAAATATATGGGGCTAACTGATGTTAAAGATATAAAGCCAAAACTAGAAAGAGTGTGAGCCACAGTTGAAATGTATAAACTGGAAAACAAATCTGGACTACAGTGAATTATAGAAATGGCACTGTACCTTTTTGTCTAAAGTGTCACTATCACTGAGAGAATTACTGGAGAAAAATATTGAATGGTACTCAGAAAATGAACATCAATACAATTTTGCAGTGTTAAAGAAATTGGTCAAAAATGTCCTGACAATAAAATACTATGATATAATAAAGTCAGTCATAATGCAAATAGATACCAGCTCTCAAAGTCTTGGAGCAGTCCTATTTTTTGAGGCACTAGTAGCATGGGGTTTTTGAGCACCGATAGTTGTACAGAAACTATACCTAGACTCAAAATAACATTTGTCTATATTCTATGGATGTGAAAAAATATGTAAGGCAAGACAACCATACTGCAGACAGACCATAAACCACTGAAGGGCATTTTTATGAAATTCTTGCATCAAGACTCCAATGAATAATATTAAGTTTACAAAACTTAATTTTATTATGCCAGTTTAACTCAGCTGAGCTGTTTGGACAATGAGCATGAGAAGTTAAGAGATAATTTACTTGCCCATATATGTGAAAAACAGTAAGAATTCAAAAGATATTGTGCAGTGGCCAAGATGGCTAACTGAGAGTAGCAACTGATGAAAGCCCTGTGACTGAAAACTTTTTACTAACAGAAAATATAATCAAAAATAAAAAATGGAGATACTTGTTAGCTAATTTTATTCATTAGTAGTCAGAAAAAAGATTTATAGCTTCAAGTTCTTCAAAGCTGCAATTTCCCTGTCAAAAGTTCAACTGCTTGGTTAAGAGATAAGAGATTTCAACATGAGGCACTCAAGAAATGGTACTCAGGAATCTTCTTTTAAAAATAAACCCAGTCAGTAATATCTAGCATCCAGAATGAATTATTTAACATGGACAAAATGAAGAGCAAAACAGAAGGTTTCAAAGAAGAGACCAGAAAGAAGATGGAACATTTAAAAATTCTTATGAAACAACAAAGTGCACAAATCAGCAGTATGCAAGAAGCTTTAAATGATCATGTAAGGAGAAGAACTGAAGGTCAGTCCCAGACTGAATTTCTTTTAAAAACAAAATAACTGGCTCATAGATAAAGCTGATAATTTAGAAAATAAACAGAGGTGAAATAACATTAGAATTTATGGTATACCTTAAAAGTATGAGGGGGACAATATAGTAAACTTCTTAACAACCTGACAACATAAAACATTAAAATTTACCTGAAACTTTATCTTTTGGAATTGAAAGGGAACATAGATCCCTGAGAGCACCTTTGAAGAAGGAAAACTTACCACCATATTCAATTATAGTTAAGTTTATGTCAAGCTTAGAAAAGATCAAATAATAAAAATAGCATGGTTCAGCCCCCATTAAAATATGCAAACATGTAGTCAGATTTAACAATGATTATTCCAGTTAAGTAACGAGTAAAAGAAAATCCTGTTTACCACTGATGACGGAACTTAAAAAGAATAATATTAAAGCCACTCTGGTATTTCCTGAAGAGATGAATTACTTCTTCCTGAAGGAACTAAAATATCTGACACATGGAGAAGGCATCTACTTTTGTTAACAACAATAAAATCCTTAATAATACAGAAGAAATGGAGTAGAACTGCATATCCCTCAAGGGACAGAGTGAACTGAATTCCTGGAAAACTGTTTCTAAAAATAAAACGCTTAAAAACAAGTGGCTTTTTTCTGCAATTGCATGATTTTTATTTTCTGAAGGAATAGAGTTGCCCTCTAAGCAAACGTCTTGTACTGGAGTTTAAGCTTCAAAACATATGTAAGTATGTATTTATATTTCAAGTTAAAACATTTGTCATGATGAGGAACATAAATGGTTAGTTTTAATGTTTTACTATATTTACAGTGCACAACTTAATATATTTCATTTAACTAAACATATATGTGTGTTTCTAAATGTTAAACAAATACTTCCTGTAAAATAATGTCATTAAATTAGAAGCAATAAAATTAATAACATTAAGACTATGTAAGTTAAAAATGTTATTGTATTTGTTTAATTTTGCTTAGTATGTGTATTGCTGGGTTAATTGAATGTCAGATCTAAATAATATGCTAATTAGAAATGCTAAAGTGCTGGTAATTTTGTTTTCTGGATTACTGTGTAACACATTCTTTTCACTGGTCATTTATGCAAGTAACACTTAAAGAAAGATTGAGAAAAAAAAGAATGTTCCATTTATGCCAGAATGCTGGATTCTTGCTTGCTTTGCTTTTTGTCCTGAGCTATTCTAAAGTAAATCTAGGACAAAGTTCATCACTGATGTCTGTGAAAACAGAAAGGAACTTTCTTTTTCTATCTTTTTTAAGCATATGTGTGAGAAATCTACTCAAAATGACATATTTTTTTCTTTTCTTAGAAGTGAAGAATTGGTAAAACAAAAGTCATGGTAATGTTTTATATTGAGCTGATGCTGACACATAATTTGCTTACATTTTCTTGAATGTTCACAGCTGATGTTGTAGTATTATTAACTGTAACTGTATATATTAATGGAAAGAGGTAAATTTAGATGTTTGTTACTGATTAGTAAAGTTTAAAAGCATTAAGAAGGATAAGAAGCTTACAGAGGAAATTAGCAGCTGCTGTGTGCTGTGAGTTGTAATTTTTACATGATGTAACCAAATTCTAATGTCAAGATGTAAATCTTAAATCAGAACAGCAGTTCACAGTGGCTAAAACACACATTCAAATTAAACAAGCATGAATTCTTTTGTATATAGTCAAGATTGCTTGTAATACTATAATAAGAAGAGTAAACATCTTATGAATAATATGCAAATGCACAAGGAATGAGCTATCTAATATATAAGATTAATAAAAGAGCAGTATCAGTAAGTTAAGAAATATGTACACATACTATGATCTCTATTAGAAAACCATTGATTAAATAGTTCTTTGATGGGAGATTTTAGAAATACAAGTTATATAGAATAAAGTAGAATGTTAGGGGGAAAATAAGACAGAAAAAATATATTTAAATAACAAGCTGCTAATAAGAAAGATATGCGTTACATATACCTGAATATGGCAGAAATGTGAATCCAGAAAATCTTTTATAATTGAAATAATCATATAAAATATTTGAACATAACATAAAAGCTGAATTTTGAAGTTTGGGCATTTGCATATTATATGTTATTAGATTCACTAAGACTACCTGAAATAACTCATTTCATAAGTCAGAGCAGAAATTTGTGTGTTATATTGCTGAATCAATGCATTGATTTTTCAATATGTTTGAATCCTTGAAGAGAGAATGGGATTTGAATCAGCACATTGTAATTTTTGAATACAATGTAGATAACATATTTTTTGACTCCATATAAATAGCAAGACATTCTCTTTGATCTCAGTAATGTACATATTTTATGAAGAAGTCTAATAAGCTAAAGGATTTTTTATTATTTTGATATTTGTCATGTTAAGAGTGTTGCACAATTTTGAGATATAAACACTTGTACTTTAAAAAATAATTTAGAGCTTTTGTTATTTCTGCAAAATATGTGTATGTGTATATCTTTTAGCATGATAAATATATGTGTGCATCAATTTCCCTTTACAGTTTGGCATGACAAGTTTATCTTTCACCTGTAAGTTTACATATATCTTTAGCTTTTCATGACCCACTCTGTTCTATGTATTTATTTAGCGATTTAGTTAAAATAATGTTGAGTAAGCAAATAATTTAGGAATATTTAATAGATAATTTATATTACTATTACATAAATAGGTATATAGTAGACTATTTGTTGGATTACTTAATATTTGTAATTAATAAAAGAAGATTATTAAACATTTTTGTAGTAATGGTGGAATAATTTTAAATGTTAAAATATATAATTAAATAAATAGCCCCTTTTTATTTTTACTTATGTATAATATTATATTACTTATTTATAAGTCATGGTAGCTTTTGCCTAGTTTTTTGATGAATCTTTATGTATTGGTAGGCAGAGAGATAATATAGTAATTTGTCTATTTGATAGGCAAACTAGGAACTTTGGTATCCATGGTAGGTTGTGTTTTACTAACAATATATACAGTTGTAGTTGTAGACTTCTCCTTGTTTTAGTTATTTATAAGTTTTAGTAGTTTAGTTTGTAGAAAGGAAGAATTAAAAAAAATGTGGAATGTTAAGATAATGTTGGAGGAACACATTAGAGTTATATATATATATATATATATATATATATATATATATATATATGTGTGTGTTATTAAACTAATATGGTGGAACAAATGTGTCTTATCTTTTAAAACAAACATTTTAAATGCAGAGTGTGGATTGTTTTAATCTATTATCTATTAATATAACTGGATTAAATAATGACAACAAAATGGATGGTTTATAAGTGATGTATAATGTTTATAACTACAGTTGTTTCAATGGTGCCTGTGATGTATACTGTTTGCAACTAAAGTGGCATCATTTTGTATGTTTTTCTTTTATATAAATGTAAGTTTGAATTTGTTAAGGGAAATCATTAATGAGATATCTAAAATTAAATAGAGAAGACACTATATTTTGCAACAGGCTCACTTGGTAGATAAAGATATACAATATTTAAATAACTTAGGTTATGAAATTCTACCATATGCTTCTTTTAACAAAAAAGAGAAGAGGAACTGTTGTACTTTGGAGCAAATCTACTGTAATGCCTACGGTCATGGAATCTATTAATGATCTTAAAGGAATGTATACATTTGAAATAATTAAATATAAATGCAAGCTCTATACATTAGTTAACTTTTACTGGATCCCCGGAATAGGTGCAAGAGTGGCTAAAGATCACTTAAACTTACTACAAAGTCATAGGAAGAGTAGTTTAATTTTAGCAAGGAATTTTAACTGCATATCTAGTACAGAAGATACAATTGAACAGAAGTAAGCTAAAATACTAGCATCAACTAAAGTGATGGATTAGTGATACTAATTATTTAGTTAATTTAATAGTAAAAGCAGAAGATAAGTCATTATTCTTCACTCATTATTCTTATATGCATGGGATGCACACTAGAATTGATAGGTTTATGTCTCTACAGATTTACTTAATAAAGTGAATTATTTAAAAACTATTAATTGTCTGTTATCTAATCATAATGCAGTAACTATTAATATATTAACGAATATAAGGATAATTAAGATTATTTATAGAATCCCAGTATATATGATGAAATTAAAAGAATTTAAGCATTACCCTAAGGAACAGATTGAGATTTTTTTTATCTTTGAATGATAATGGTCAAATTTATAAAATCATGCTATGGGACTCTTTAACTCCTTAAAATGCATATTAAAGATAGAATGGGAAGATGAGCTAATAAAAAAATGAAATAGTAGGATAAAGAGTTGTTAAAAATACAAGAGGAAATATACAAAGTAAGGGTTGAACAACAAACAAAGAAATGCAACAATATTAAAGTCATTAAAAATACATAATACAACAAATCAAAAATGTTAATGCATAAAGTGGAGGCTTTAGAAAAATAAAAATGTACACCTTTGAAATGACTTCAGAAAAATCTACACAGATTAGCTAATAGAAGTAAGATGTTGAGCAAAAAGGCACAACTCAATAATATCTAAAATCCTCACATTAATAAGCTTACTTCAGACATAGAAGAAATGCTTAATATATATATTTTTAGATTCCATGAGGATCTTAACAAAGATACAAATAATAATAGTGATGATTACAAAATTGAGAAGTATTTAAAGAAAAATGTTACTATTACCTTTAATAACCAGCACATATCTCCCGTGAATAAGCCTATTACCTTAATAGAAGATAAAGATGCTTTAAAAAGGGAAAAATGGTAAAGATCCAGGTTTAGATGGTTTAAGTATGGAATTACATAGTCTGCTTCCATTAAATATTTTAGAATTACCGAGTGACATTTTCAGGACAATTCAGAGTGACAAAATATTTCCTCCCTCATGGAAATTTTCTGTAATATCACCTATACTTAAACAAGAAAAGGCTAATAAGTTAGTTTCCACATATAGACCTATTTCATTATTAAATGTAGACTACAAATATTTATTTCTATCTTCACTTCAAGATTAAAAGATATAGTAGATAAATTAATTGATAAAGCTCAAACAGGATTTATAGTCAATAGATTAATGTATAGTAATATAAAAAAGGTAGTACACACTGTGGTGGTGCTGCGGTAGCGTTGTCTCCTCACAGTAAGACGCTGTCGGGTTTGATTCTCAGCTAGAGCGTCTTCTACGTGGAGACATGCGTGAATGGGCGTACCTTCGTTGAAGGTTGTGCATCAAGCCTGGCAAGCCAGTACTTAAAAATCAACTGCCAGCATATTTTAAAATTGGATCTTACATTTCTCAAGGATTCGCTTTAAACAAATGCACAAAGTGAGGGTGTCCCTTGTACCTTCTCCTATTTGCATTAGTTTAGAACTCTTAGCTAATATTTTATTTATTTTATTTTACATTTGCTTGCCAGGGATTCTGATGAAGTCCAGGATGCAACTTGATGAAAGCACTTAATCTATCTTCAATAAACACTATTTTTTACAATTTCCCATGTGGAGTGGTGAGTGGTTCCATTGTGAGGACTAGAGCTGGTTTTTATTGTTTGGTTCATTCTCATTTCCTGGTTTGCTTACCAGAGATGCCAACTGGGCAAGTGGCCCTTTTTCAGTGGTGGCCTGGTGAGGAAAGCTCCTTTACAAAAACACAATACAAACAAAACAATACCAGAAAACACATTACAGAATAATACAAGAAATATAGGCAGTAAAATAAACTAAAGAAATAACTGACAAAAAATATCTCACAAAAATACCTAATTAAAAAGTATCTACTTAAAATATCTAACTGAAAATCACTAACTAGCAGTCTGAAAAATAAGCTAGCATGAAATAGTTTATGCCATCATAGAGAAATGATAGATTTGTAGGTAAATATTCTGCCATAAGTAGTAAATATTCATGAGATGTATGTGTGATGATATGAGGTAATGCAATCTGTACCAGGGAGAGAGTTGGGCAGTGCATGAGTAACTTGTGACAGCTTAGATAGCTGGAGTTTTGTAAAGAATTTATGTCATTTGACTATCACACTGATTTGTACAGATGCTTGTGTTAAAATGTACTTGTAAAGTTGCTTGTGTTAAAAATGCATCAATAGTGGGTCCTGCTGGACAGAAAAGAGATATACATGTGCATCACACAGTATTATTATAACTGATTAAATGCATATATTTTAACAGAGAATTCTGAAAGGGAAGAGGTTAATCTCAGTCCTGCTAATTTTGAAAAATAGATTAAAAATTAAATGGGTTGGTTCAGTCCATAAATATTTTATCTTACAGTTCTGATTGCAGCCAGAGACAAAAATATCTGGGAAAACCAGGACTAGGAATCTTACTGTACTATCCTTAGGGGTGAAATAATTGTTACCCTGGAAGGGTGGAAGTTTTTGAAATTGTTTTATAGCTTTCAGATGCTGCAACAGATCTTAGCAAAGGCCTGGGTGTGTATTGTACCAGAGTAAAGTGACCAGATGTGATGTCATTCTATAACCAGCACTGAAATGACTCTTTAGATATTAGTGAGAGGCACGATGGAACTCTCGCAGTGGCACATTCTTTTTCAGAACTTGACAGAAAAGATCTCTCACAGATATCTCACATAACCACACCCCTTATCTTGCCTTGCTGCAGTAAACAGCTCAACACTCATCATCTTTCCTTGCTGTAGTAAGTAACTTAACTAGGGAACAGTAATTCTTCAGTCAGTCAGGAAAATATAGTGAGATTAGTTAAGTATTATTTTTCTGCATCTGTATGAATCTATCCAACTGTGTTATTTTTGATATCTCCTGTGATTGAAACAATGGTGTTTATTGTAACTAGATAATCAGTATGCTCATGTTTTTTTATTTCATTATTTATTATTAAATATTTCTATACTTTTCATTTTGGCTGGTCCTTTACAGAATACTTTTAACATCTTAAGAGTCTTCTTCTTCTTCTTTCGGCTGCTCCCATTAGGGGTTGCCACAGCAGATTATCTGTTTCCATTTCTTCCTGTCCTCTGCATCTTGCTCTGTCACATCAACCACCTGCATGTCCTCATGCTTATTTTAGTGACACTGTGGCCACTCCTGAAAGCCTTGCTGCATTGATCAAACTATACCATTTATATTAGTATTAATTTTACTCAGTATAATTGGGTACTCTTGTAAGAACCTTAGAGTAGCTGACTGGTGACAGTGTAATTACCCTATAGTCTAGGCAGAGGGGGCACAGCTGGTAGATCTGAGCCAACCTTCACCAGGTATGTCTGTGTCTGTGAAAATCAAATATTCAGGTGTGTCGGCTACTTGGAACAGGGACAGAAAGGTCCAAAGTGGTCAGTGTGGAGTCTTGTTTGGGGCCTGGAGAGAAAGACAGAGAGAGTCCAGCCACAGGTGTAGAGTGTGGTTCCAGTGTGCTCTTAAGGGAAATTGTGCTTGGTGCAGAGAGCTGTATCTGAAAATACTGTGTGTATCCATTTTTGTTCCTAGTGGCTGTTACCAGTGTCAGTGGTGAGGATTGAGGCTCCTTGATTACTGGCCTGGAGTAGGGACTGTCACACATTGGTGCAGCTGGGTGGCATATTAATTGAACTTCAGTACCTCGGGCAGTTGTCACTGAAGGTGCATTTATTCTCAGCAGTCACAAGGAAAACATACAAAGTTTAATTTTCACAACAGTTTTATTTATTTTTGCTAGTTTAGGTTTGTCAATAAAAGCAGGCAAATTTGTCAGCAGAGGATTAATGGGAAGCTGACAAAGAACCACTTGGCCAAGGTGTGCAAAGCCAAAGAACTGATGCATGTCATCTGACTAAAGAGGAAATGATTTTAGCTTTAATCACAGCTGCACATGGACCAGCAACCAGGAAGACAATCAGTTTGGTGATGGGGATGTACAGCCTTCAGGAAAAGGAAAGTTCACCTTTTCCTCAGAGGACTTAAAACTTGTCTGGAGTTAAAGACACTTGAACTGGAGGCCAAACATTTGGAATTAGAATCAGCAGAGCAACTGCTGTGCTTGGAGGCCAAAGAAAAGGAGAAACAGTGCCAACATGAGAGGGAGTTGCTGACTCTTCATCAAAGTCATGGAGGAATGGGGAAGGGAATAACCAAACCCTAGAAACAATAAAGGTCAGTAAATTTTTTCCACAGTTTACAGAAGGTGATAATTTGTATATTTTTATTCATATATTTGAAAGAGTATGTGAACAGAATAATGTTGACCAAGGGCTCTGCATATGGTTCCTGACCCCCTTACTCCATGTTAAAGCTGTAACTACTGTTTCTAAATTGTCTGATACAGATTTTTTTAAACTATGATAAAGTTAAACAATGTTTAGTGGAATGTTTTAAGTTAATACCTGAAGTGTACAGAAAAAAGTTTCATGAGCATAGACGCAAGGCAGGTGAAAGTGTATGTGATTATATTGCTGAGTTAAGCACTTTTTCATAGGTGGGTGAATAGGTGTCAGGTCGCCAATTTTGAAAGGCTGGCAGACCTTTTGTTGAGAGAAGAATCCCTTAGCACTTTGCCTGAGGACATGAGAATCTAGTAGTCAGACTGGGAATCTAAGTCTGCAGATGAGCTGAGGAAAAAAGGGGGATCTCTACTTAGCAAGCAAGGCACCACTGCACAAGAAGGGGATACCCAGTACTGTACATGGATATAAGGGAACCAATGTTGGGCAGCCTAAACCACTCCAACAGAGACCACCAGTAACAGGGGAAGCCACTAGTTCAGGTACACAGCCAGGATCAAGCGTTAGATGTTTTAAATGTAACCAGAGGGGCCACGTAGCATACAAATGTCTACTAAAGCAAGGCGGGGGAGGTGAGAGAGCCAGCAAGTGGGAATAACAGCATTCCAGTGGTAAGTTGTCTGGAGATAACAGGGATACCAGACTATTACTGGAGTTTGTATCCTATCTTAGTGGATGGAAGACAGGCCACTGCTAAGAGATACACAGTCTCTGACATAACTATTGTGAAGTTGCAGTGGTTAAAGAGAAGCAGTACTTGCTTGGACAGTCCACTCCAGTCAGATTTTTAAGAGGCACCCCATTTCAAATACCTTTGGCCAGGGTTCACCTTGACTGGGAAGGTGAAAAAGGAAGCAAGCAGGTAGGTGTGTTTGAGGATATCCTGCAGATGTCTTGATAGGGAATGATTTTGATAATGTAGTACCTTGTGTGCATGCAGTTACACACAGTCAGGCTTGGAGACAGGCATGTGGGTCTGGTAGCCCGGGAGAGAGTCCAAGACAGACCCCATACCTGAAGCTGGGGTTGCTGATGAGGCTATTTCAGGGAGGGAGCTACCCTGTAGCAGTGATCCTGAAAGTGAGCCACAGCTGCTGGTATGTACTGAAGTTCCTGTGGACAGGGTCAGTGCAAGGATAGAGGAATGTGGGAGTACCCAGGTGGACAGTTAGGCAGTGCTGTCAAAAGATACCAGGCTTCCTGTGGAAAGGGAGCTGGGAAGGGCCACAAAGGTAGAGCTGAGACAGGCTCAGCCTTTGGACCTTACCTTACCTAACAAGGGTTGAGGCAGGCAGCTAAGAAGGCATCTGATTCTCATGGAAAAAGGGAGTCTGTATACTGGAACAATGGGTTACTTTACAGAGAGTGGATCCCTGAGGGAGGGCTAGAGGGTAAGATAATACAGCAGTTGGTAATCCCCAGAGCCTACTGTCTGGCACTTCTAGCCATAGACCATGACAATCCTTTTGCAAGCAATTGGGCATAAAGTATACCAAGAGATGTATTATGCAGAACTTTTATTGGCCTGAGATTGCAAGGGATGTAACAGGGTACTGCAGGACCTGTGAGCAGTGCCAGAAGGTGGGCAAGGCAGGAGACAAGGTCAAAGCTCATTTGATACCTATGCCTGTGATTGAAAAGCCATTTCAGAGGGTAGTATGGATATTGCGGGTTATTGGCGTATCCTACGTTCCACAGGGAAGAAGTTTATCCTGGTGGTAGTAGATTATGCTACTAGATACCCTGAGGAGGTGGCTTTATCCTCCATTGAGGCAGGTGATGTTAATTATATGGTAAACCTGCTAGGCAGGAGGCATGGGCATAATTTGCACCATGTTAACATGATGATGCCTTACCATGATAGGGAGGTCCTGGGAGGACTACAAAGGCCAAAACTGACCACTGAGCACAGTAAGTGTCAGTTGGGTAAGGTAGAGGTCTCCTATCTGAGACATAGAGTAGGGAATGGCAAGATAAGGCCAGAACCTGTCAAAGTGGAAGCTATTCAGGTGTGGCCTACCCCTGTTACCAAAAAGAAGGTGAGGGCATTCTTGGGGACAGCAAGGTACTATAGAAAGTTTGTTCCAAATTATAGTACAATAGATGCTCCACTCACAGACCTGATGAGGAAACGCAGGCCAGATAAGGTAATTGGACGCCAGCCTGTGAGCAGGTATTCTAAAAGCTTAAAAGGGCTTTGGGAGGACCCCTGTGTTAGCCAGCCCATATTACAGCAAATAATTTGTTATGCAGGTGGATGCTTTGAACCATGGAGTGGGGGCTGTACTCAGCTAGGTTTCCTCAGAGGGAGAAGACAACCTAGTTGTATAACTCAGCTGTAGACCCAAACCCAGAAAGGACTGTTATGCAGCTGAAGAAAAAGAATGTCTAGCCATATTATGGGCACTGACAAAACTTCAGCTCTATCTGCATGGAAGTAAATTCACTGTGGTTACAGACCACAATCCCTTAACCTGGCTACATCATGTCAGGTGGCAAAATGCCAAGTTTTTAAGGTGGAGCCTATGGTTGCAGGCATATGACATGACACTGCAGCACCATAGTGGGGTCAGCAATGTCAATCAGATGGTCTCTGAAGATAGGGTATTGGTTAATTTGTTCCCAGACAGGCCCATTTCTCTCAAGCAACATTTTTCCAGGGTCACTTGAAAAACTAGCTTGAGTATTCAAAGGTGGGAGAGATTTAATAATATGAGGTAGGGCCATCTGTGCCAGGGAGAGTAGGGCAGTGCATGAGTAACATATGCCACCATAGCTAGCTGGAGTTTTGTAAAGAATTGTATGTCATTTGACCACCAACCTGATTTGGACAGATGTTTGTGTTAAAAATGCACTTGTAAAGTTGCTTGTATTAAAAATGCATCAACAGTGGGTCCTGCTGGACAGAAAAGAGATATACATGTATGTCAGACAATATTATGATAACTGATTAAATGTATATGTTTTAACAGAGAATTCTGGAAGGGAAGATGTTAATCTCAGTCCAGGTAATTTTGAAAAGTAGGTTGAAAATTAGATGGGTTGGTTTAGGCCATAAAGATTTTATCTTACAGTTCTGATTGCAGCTAGACACAGAAATGTCTGGGAAAACCAGGATTAGGAACCTTATGTTATTGTCCTTAGGGGTGAATTAATTGTTACCCTGGAATGGTGGAAGTTTTTGAAATTGTTTTATAGCTCTCAGATGCTGCAACAGATCTTAGTAGAGCTCTGAGTGTGTTGTACCAGAGTCAGTTGACCAGATGTGATGTCATTCTATAACTAGCACTGAAATGATTCTTTAGATACTAGTGAGAGATATCTGTCTCTCAGCTGTTACAATCTTGACAAACTAGAATAACAAAATTACTATGGCACTGAGAAAAAGCTGGTGCAGTTGAAACCTTTAATTCCTTTTCCTTAATTAAAAACAATAAAATGTAAATATAACTGTAAAAAATACAAATAACCCATGTAAAAGTATAAATAACATAAGTGCTTTCATCCATAAAAATAATGAACTTTATCAGATAAAACACGTTTCCTAAGTTAACATTTAAATATAGATAAAAAAAACTATTGGTCATCGCAGTCATCACACAGTTTTTCTAACTGGGTGAACCAATAACTTTCAATCAGTTAGGTAGATTTAAGTCATTTTATATATCCAATGCCTTTGTATTCTTATGTTAGCTTGTATGCTTTACTTTCTGAAATGACAAATGCTTCCTATTTCCCTAATTGGTTGAAGCACCATACATTCATCCAATAGCTTACTTAAAAGATAATTTTACTAAAAACGTTCATTGGTTAAACATGAACTCTGCTCATTTGCAATTGTTTCCTACTGTTTTTTATTGAACATATCACCTCATTTAACTTTACCACCAATCGCCATAAAGATCAAAACAGAAACTTCGTCCTTCCCTTGCTGAAACTTTAACTGTTATTCATTCAAAGTATAATAGAAAATAATTATATTTAAAACAATGTTATTAACCAACTTCTGAATAACCATGCCCTTGATTCATCTTTCCAAGGTTTTGAGCCTTAACAGACATATAGTCTGTTCATTTATACCTGGCCATACTCCTGCATTCAATTGGATTTGCCAGATGAGTTCCTTTACTTCAAAATATAATGTTTGGGGACCACCCATACTCTTCATATTTACACAATCAATTGCCATATAATTAAAACTGTGTCCTGGACATTCCTTGACTTGCTTTGCCAGCACACTATTCAAACAGTTTTTCCTTAATGTTATATTCATGTTCATATATTCTAACCTTAAACTTTCGATGTTTTACCCACATAAAACCCATATATTTTGTACACTTATCAATATAAACTATGTTCCTGGATTCACAATTAAACCTACCCCTAATTTGATAATTGATTATCTTTACTTCAAAAGTTTTTCACTCATATAGATACTTACAACATTGGCAAAAGCTGTATATCCTCATTTCCCCATTCTTATAATTGTTATTAATGTTCCTTTCCAAAATATTTTTCAAATTTGACACCTGTGATAAACCAATATGGGTCTCTCTCCAATCTTACTCCTTATTGAATTTTCTTCTGCTGATAAAGGCCAGTTTTTATATAAAGTACATTTTATTATATGAATATTATTACTAAAATTGTGGTAAATATGACTTTATAATCCAAGTCTAATCCAGGTTCATCACCTTGTCTATGTTCCATAGCATTAAGAACACCAGATTCCCTTCCTTCAAAAGGTATACCTTCTGTCTCCCTATTTAAAATAGGTTTGAAATAACCATTTTCTCTTTTCATTGATACCTTTAACACCAATTCATCTAATATCTCAGTGGGATACCCCCTCTTTGTGAACATTTCAACTGATGCAACGGATGGGCACTAGTGTAATGCAAAAAGCTGTTAGAGTAGTTACTCTTCTTATAAATCCTAGAAATGAATCTTCATTTGAATCTGTCCTTAATTACATATCCAAATAAGGAATGCTTTCAGTGTTCATTTCATATATAAATTTTAAAAATTCGGTAGTGTTGTTAATATAGTATATAAATTGCCCTATTTCACCCTCTTACCTTTCAAGACGATACATACATCATCTAAAAATCTAACATATAACCATATTTTATTCTCAAATTCACTCTTGAATAAATACTGATGTTCCCAAAAGGCCAACACTATGTTGACAAACACTACACCACATGATGATCCCATAGCAACTCCAATTTTCTGTAAATAATATGTACCTTTAAAAAGTATGTAATTGTTACTTAACACCAGTTCTAATAATTCTTCATGCAAATTAATTTCAATTTATGAAGCTCCTTTCATTTGCAAAAGTTCTGTCACCCACATATTCCTCACATCTTGGGGTATAGAAGTATCTAGATCCCTAATATCAATTGTTAATAACATACCATCTGGATCATATTCCATTTCACTAATGCAGGCCAAAAAATTCCACAAATCCTTACAGATCTGAGATTCGTCCTTCAAAAATTTTTCTTCAGTATTAGAAAATTGAATTTTAAATGTACTTTTGGAGAATCTGTGCCATTTCTGCATTCAAATTAAGATTTAAGAGTGAAAAGTACCTACAACCCACCCCTTCATCTGGCTTTACAACTTTATGTAAAGGTATATGAAACTGATCTAAGAAAATTATTAGAAAATGAATATAAAACAAAATGATGGTCTAGATTTAATTTAATCTTAGATGAAAGAGATACCTTGACATACATAAAAAGTCAAAATGTAAGATTTATGAAGCTGGATAAGGGGGGGGGTAGTTATGGATCTTTATGACTATAATAATAGCATGAGGGATTTATTACAATCTGATACTTATGAAATTGTCTCCAAGAATGAACTTAATGGGGCTTATTGTAAAATCTACCTGCAGTTAAATGATCTTTTAAAGATCAACATATCAATGTAGATTTATATAATTATTTAAATATATCTTATCCTATGACAACAGTTTTTTTTTTGGTGTCCCAAAATCACATAAAAATATGGAAAGACCATCTATGAGGCTGATTGTTGATGGGCACAGTTCAATAACTGCACCATATGCTAAATATTTGGATTTTAAACTTAAACATTTTTTGAACAACAAATCTCAGATTTGTAAGGATTTGTGGACATTTTTGGCCCTCATTAATGAAATCAGATATGATCCAGATGATATGTTATTAACAATTGATGTTAGGGATTTATATAATGCTATTCCCCAAGATGTGGGGATTATGTGGGTGACAATTTTTGCAAATTAAAGGAGCTTCAGAAATGGAAATTAATTTTATGAAGAATTATTAGAACTGGTGATAACTAACAATTACATACTTTTTGAAGGTACATATTATTTACAGAAAACTGGAGTTGCCATGGGATCATCATGTGGTGCAGTGTTTGCCAACATGGTGATGGCCTTTTGGGAACATCAGTACCTATTCAACAGTGAATTTAGGAATAAAATCTGGTTATATGTTAGAAATTTAGACAATGTATGTATCATCTGGAAAGGTAAGAGGGATGAAATA
The DNA here is from genome assembly GCF_019279795.1 of Protopterus annectens. NCBI lineage: Eukaryota > Metazoa > Chordata > Ceratodontiformes > Protopteridae > Protopterus > Protopterus annectens. The sequence continues at coordinate 367,026,586 of NC_056729.1, read as the reverse complement.
GAGCAATTTACATACTATATTGACAACACTACTGAATTTTTAAAATTTGCATAAGAAATAAACACTGAAAGCATTCCTTATTTGGATGTGTTATTAAGTAAGGAGAGATTGAAATGAAGATTTGTTTCTAGGATTTATAGGAAGAACACCTACTCTAACAGCTTTTTGCATTGCACTAGTGCTCATCCATTGCATCAGAAACAATAATTTGTTAAAGGGCAACTTGTTAGAGACTCCAGAATGGTCTCTATGGAAGATCATTTTAAGGAAGAATGTACAAAATTGGTTGAAATGTTCACAAAGAGGGGGTATCCTACTGAGCTGATAAAAGATGAACTGATGATAGAGGTATCAATGAAAAGAGAAAATGGTTATTCCAAACCTATCTTAAACAAGGAGGCAGAAGGTACACCTTTTGAAGGAAGGGAATCTGGTGTTCTTAATGCTATGGACCATAGACAAGGTAACAAACCTGGATTAGGCTTGGATTATAAGATTGAATTAACCACAATTTTTAGTAATAATATTAATTTAATAAAATCTATTTTATATGAAAATTGGTCTTTATTAGCAGAAGAAAATTCAATAAGAAGTAAGATTGGTGAGAGATCCATATTGGTTTATGGCAGGGGTCCTAATTTGAAAAATATTTTGGAAAGGAACATTAATAATAATTATAAGAATGGGGAAATGATGAAATGCAGCTTTTGCCAATATTGTAAGTATGTATATGAGTGTAAAACTTTTGAAGTAAAGGGAATCAATTATCAAATTAGGGCAGGTTCAATTGTGAAAACAGGAGCATAGTTTATATCACTAGGTGCATGAAATTTATGGATTTTTATATGAGTAAAACTGATCGAAAGTTTAAGGTTAGAATATATGAACATGAATATAACATTAAAAAAACAATTTGAATAGTGTGCTGGTGAAGCATGTCAAGGAATATCCAGGACACAGTTTTAATTTTATGACAACTGATTGTGTAAATATGAACAGAAGGGTTGGTTCTGCAAACATTATGGGCAGGATTCACGAAGCCTCCGTGTAAGAGTTATAACTCATACAAGGAGGCTGCAGTTAAACGGAGTGATGTCAGCATGCTTTGCATATTCATGAGAGCATGCTGAATCACACTTAAGGCTAACATGGTCCATGTAAGACAGTAGGGGGCATGTCCATAGGCCGAGCCCTGTAAGCGGACACGCCCCCAGAAGAGGAAAAGTTCCCAAAGTAAACACCCACGACAGAGTCTACAGAAATGTGAATAAACAGAACACAACACATGTCCCCACAGACTATGAACAGAAAACATATAAATAAACATGTTATATATTTTTTTTAAATTATAAAAATGTTTAACCGTGAGTGCGCTGCTTATGCGGGCGTGCCCGTAGCGCAGCTACAGTTAGCAGTTAGTGGGAAAGCATATAAGAACTAAATATGCAAAATAAGCCAGGAAGCAATAGCGTAGCAGTAGAGATGTTGGCTGAAAAGCAGGCATTCATGGTTCGAGACCCCACAACACCAATTTTTATTTTTAGCAAAATAAGCACGAAACAAGTCCCTGACAAATATGTACACATAAAACCACAGTTTATGTAAAATGTAATGAAATAGCCCATTTATATTGAAGAAATGTGAGGTAACAAAAGAATAAAAAATGCCAGATGTGCCCATAGCTGAGCTACAGTTTAACAGGGTGAGTGCATCTTCACGTAGATGAGCAGTGGTTTAACTGGTGCAAAATGAGTGCCCGTAGCTGAGCAGTGGTTTAACACGCTAAATCTATGTGCCCCTAACTGAGCTAAGCATAATATGCGTGCCAATAGCCAAATGAGGCTTAAACCAGCGTACCCCATTTGCGCAGAGCTGCACAGTGAGCAAACAAGCTAACCGACGGGCAACGTTGAGCAAGCCGTATCAAAACTGCCTTTACACAGACACACCCCTCAGCATGTCTAGACAGTCATGAAAAATAAGAAGCAGTGGCCAGGTTCGAATCCAGGATACTATACACCATAGTCAAGGTACCAAACCACTAAGCCATGACAGCAGTACCTAGAAATGCAATAATAGCTAATATATAGGAATGAATACAAACTGGAGCATGACAATGCAGGTTTACTGAAGTTGATACAATTCCAAAATGGCCAATCACAGATATGTGCGAGAAAAATGGACTATATAAGCCCCATAGGCGGGAATACACAGCATAAACAATTGTAGAACTGACCTGCAGGCAGAATGACAGGAGTAGGAGAGGGTAGTTGCTTTTGAGCACAGAGGTGGGGCGTTGAGGAGTCCAGGTACATGGTCTGGCTTCTAGTCCACAATCATGAGGCCCAACTCATGCAGGGCCAGGTCCTCTGGGAAGCATACAGGGCCGAGGCGTGGGACCGGTTGGCTCTGATCTCACCAGTGCCACAGGGATTCCAAGGACTGGTGAGCAGGTCCGTCACCACCATGCAGACCTGAAGAGACGCAAGCAGGACCAACTGAACCTTTGGATCCAGGAGGCCCGGCAAACACCCAACGCCCCACTACTGAGTAAGTTACATTTAATTATGTATGTAAGAAATTAAACTAGCTGATATTATGGAGATGTGTATTCCAATATTACTTCATTTATATTACAGCTGCAGGTGTCCATTCTGCGAACCGCAGAGCCTATGGCGATAGGCTGGTGCGGTTGCGCCACCAGGCAGGTGAGTAATCCACTACCAGTAACTGTAAAGAAATATAAAAGTATGACAGTCAGAAAAAGAGTGCAGTGTAGTCAGTAAGGAATAAAATGTGCAAGTAACAGTGTGAAAGTGTCTGCAAGTATTGCTTGATTACAAAAGTGTGTTTCAGCCTGTAAGTTAAACCGAAAAATGAAACTGTCTGACATAAATTCTGAAATAAAAATGCCTTACCTGTAAGAAAATAGTACACAACCTGCAGCAGGCTGAAAAGTATAGCTGCAGAAGATGATGAAATCACATGTGTGAAATATATCCCTGTTGAAATACTGAAACATGACAGAAGTGAGACTGCTGGAAAGGATTGTAATAACTACAGGTAAAACATGTCAATAAAGCCTAGAAATAAGTACCATCCTGAATAGTAAAATGAAAGCAAGTGAGAGAGTGTGAGAAAGTGTCATGAATCCAGCAATACAGTAGTAATAACCCCTGAATAAAGTATACTGCAGTCAAGACAGAATGAAATGCATGTGAGAATCAAAACCAAACAGCAAAATCTGTTCAAAGTGTTGCTGCATCTGGAATGTGTATCCCAAAATCTGGATATGTTGCTCTCAGTCTGCAATATGCAGATAGGATGATTGTCTGATATACCAAACATCCACACTTGTCTACAGCTATATAAAGCAAATGTAGCAGGATGATGTAGCTGAACAAAGCTAGATATGAATGTGTATGAAGAACAATAAAATGTATATTGATGTTGCAGTAACAGTCCTATCACCAAGTTGAAATAGTTATCATATAGGAAACTGTAGTTAGAACAGTAGTGTGTATATAACTGTAGCTATTAGAAATGTACAGCATATGTATTGGTATTTGAAGGTGTTAATATTATTTTCTTCACCCCGCCCTATAACCACATATAACCCATTCCACGTGAAAATGGTATGTACAATCACAATTAACACCCCTGGACGTTTGTCCTGTTGGGTCATATATATTTGAATGTCCGTTGATGCATCTGCCCTGTTCATACATCCAAACCTGATGGCCTGTTGCCATCAATTAACCCTGCATGTTGTTGGACTGTGTATTTCTGTTCAAATTATGCATGTGTTATGCACGCTGTTCAATGGTGTGAATATCTGGGTGTTTGGTTAATGGGAATACTAATGCATGCTGTTACAACTAATTGTGAATGGTATTATATGTCACTAACCCAAACTGTCATGACATAATGCAAAACATAGGACGACAGGGAAGGCGAGTTCCAGCAGACCCACCTCTCCCACCTCAGCTGGCGAGTGCACTTGGCACTAGTGCCGGGTCCGGACCTTCCTCTGGTGGCCCTGTGCCACCTGCAGGTGGAAGTGCTGCAGGGGATGGGGCTCACCCCCCTCTGCAAGTGTGGCCGGAGGAGAACCACCACTCACCCTCCATAGCGTCCGGACTGTGGTGCGTAGGGAGATTCGGGACTCTGTTCTCGAGCCCCTACGCCAGCTTGAGGCACAGGTGGCACAACTAACGGGCATGCCTGTTGCCCGGCCTACACAGCCCCCAGCACAGCCCCATCCTGGGCAGTGAAGGAACAGTGGCAACTGCCTATGGGTGGGGATATCAGTTCCACTGTTGCCATCTGTGGGCTCATGGGCTCTGGATATCCAAACCTCCATCCCCGTCAATTGTGTAACCCCCCCACACATGTCATACACCACCCCTGTATGCGTCTTGTTTGTCTTGTCTGTTTACCTACCCAACCTACCTCCCCAGCTGTACCAACTTCCTTCACCTGACATACCACTCTCACCTGAAAAAAAAAAAAAGGGCACTCTGTACCCACAAAAAAATTACACCCCATACATAGCTGCCCATTCTGCACACATGTCTGTTGGACATGGAATCTATAAATTACAATTGGCTGTTCAACAAGTATTATTGTTGTCCTGACACCTCTCTCAGGGGTGGAAGGTTTCAAATGTCACACCAAATTACATACATATGCACAGCTGTTGCTGATGAAGAAATGGGCAGCTATGGGCCTTACCTACATCCCTCCTGCAAATCCCAAGCTTGTTTCCCTACTGTCTTACCCTCTTTGTGACCCCTTTTTCACCACTTTCCTGTCTCCCCATTTTCTTTTCTTTCAAAGAAAATAGCACGGGTGTGCACCAGAGTAAGCACCGTTAAGCGGTTGTAAGCGGGTGTGTGCTTGTGTGCGCGGAGCTAACCGCCAGTGCGCATGCGTGAGCTCCGCGCAAACCAGCGCTAACCCGGTTACAACTGCTTAAAAGTGCCTTAGTCACTTTGATTGACAGGTCCTGTACTCAGTTCAAAAGCAAAATAAAATCCCACTGTTAGTCCCGAACCCAGGACCTTAGAAACACTAGTCTGTATGACCTACCACTAAGCCATGACTCTTATACAAGAACATTGTGCTAAAATAAATATAACATGTAATAGTAGGGATGAATGTAAAGGGAATATAGGATGTGTAGTACACAAAGCATGTTATTTAGAATTACTGTCAAAACTACTGGATTTCCATAATAGTAGTGTGTGAACAGAAACAGCCATGCTAGTTGGTAGCTTGTAGATAATAATGTCAGTTAAAGTACATATATAAATGTATGTATATGTACATATATATATATATATATATATATATATATATATATATATATATATATATAAATATATATCTATATATAGTTGTAGGAGTCATTGTGCATACACACTTGCTACAGGAACATGAGAGAGGAATGGAGAAATGTGAATATACAACACAGCCTGAATCATGAGAGAGATACTAACCTTTACACTCACAGAACACTGTCCACAGCATACCAGCATGGTCCCCGCCCTTACAATCTGAAAGGGCAACGCCTATCCCACATACCCTTTTATAGCACTGACATGAAATCACAGTGAGAACTGCAATCAGTACACAACTGGCTGTATGCAATTAGCAAATGCTGGCTTACAATTGGTGCAGAGGCCATCACATGGACCTATGCAGATACCTACAAAAGCATCCAGTACTAACACTCCACACATGCAATACATTCATTGCACTGTCTGGAAGCAGACAGAGGGAGAGAGAAAAGTGTGAGAGAGAGAGAGAGAGAGAGAGTACAAAAAAAAAAAAAATGATACACTGTGACTCTGTCACCCGAAGCTGTCAGCAGTGACAGTAGCAGCAGCAAGCATAAGCAGTGGTAACGCAACCAGCTGTGACAAACACAGGTAATGCAAAGTAGCAGGTTAATAGTGTGCATACTGTGAACCCTCCAAATGTGTCATAGGTCTGTATCTATAGGTATGTCCATGTGATATGTTGTGTGTACGTAGTTCCACCAAAAGGGGATGACCATACATTACATGTCAATCAGTCTTAGGCCATGATCCTGGCAGCAGTTGTCTGTGCGTTGCCACAGCAATGGCTGTAGTGACTGCTTTGAAAGGTCAGCCAGGTTCAAAAGGCAGGATCAGCCCATCACAAAGGCACACTGGCTGGGAACAAGTGTCTGCAGGTACCTGATATCACTGCATATGCATCCCATACTGCATAATTCCATATCTTAGCAGACCAGGCCAGTTATGCATATGATGTGGTAGTTCCCAGGGTCAGTCGAGGTGCCTCCTTAGTGGTGTGGGACCACTGTCGCTGTATGCCACTGTCCAGGTACATATCCTGTAGTACGGCCAAGATAAATTATCAGTGTTATATGCGGTTGTATGTCCTCTCGGAGTGCAGGTAGCACACATCCAGGGATACCATGAGGTCACAGTGATGCTGTGTGTTCTTCTCTGCTGAGGGCAGCCCTCACCTGGACATGTGAGATGATAGGGAGGTTACATCCAGCTGTGATAAATATTTCAACTGGTGGGGAGAAGGAGGGGGGATACGTGCACCGAACATGTCTGCAAGATTGTTGCCAATATCCATGTGTTTGGTGAATGTTAAGTAGGTGTGTATTAACACAGAGCATATCTGAGGCATGTGGTCCATATGTGTAACATAACTGAAGAAGGCGTTGTGGTCATCCATAGTGTTTGTGGCCATTTCCCTCCCAGAGTAGGCCGTGGCCATTGTTATGATGGACCGTAGCGTAGTACCAGTGCTGACCACAGATGCCTTCCCTTAATGTGAATGTGCTCTGTCCTGCAGTAGCCTCCTGCTATTGTTATACAATCTGCCTCTGTCTGGGGTCCACTGGACAGGATGCCTAACCTTTGTGCATAGGGTCTGGGTTAGAAATGTGTGTGCAAGTTCCATGCAATCTGTGGCATGTCCGTGGTAAGCATTTGCAAAGGGTCAACAGTGTGGCTTGTGGCTTCCACTGGCCCAGTGTGCTGCATGGATACCATCTCAGTTCCAGCAAGTGAATAACTGTCTAATCACATACATATCAAAGTAGTCTACTGTGCTGGTGGTGGTGGTGGGATATGTATATCCAGGCCGAGTAACTTCTGTCCACATCACAGTAGTGGACAGCGTCCCACATACAGTACCTTGGGATGAACCCCCAGAGTGAGGTTGTGCATTGCACCTGTCAGTGTGTGCTGACCGATGGGGCATGCTACTATGTTGTGTGGAATGTGGCAGGTATTGTTGCACAGGTGTTGGCTGAGCACTGATATCTGGCCATGTACCTGTGTATCCACCACGACACACACACATGCAACATATGGGAGTAGTAGTATATCACTACACATGAGTATCATGTATAGTATGTGTGCCATATATTGCTGACATGGTCTGCTGATATCCCATTTGTGTTCTCTTCCAGGGAGATGGCGCGTCAGCGTAACCCCACCTACTCTGTGGTGGAAGACGAGGAGATCCACCAGAGCCTGGTGCAGGAGTATGACATCCTGTTTTCCCGCACCAGTCAGAATCAGCAGGAGAGGGCTGCACTGTGGCAAGACCTTGTCCGTAGGGTAAATGATACTGGCACGCATAACAGGACATATGAGCAGGTACGACATCACTGCAGTGATTTAATCCGAAGTGTCCGTCAGCATGCATCAGATATCCACAGGCAACAGGTTGCCACAGGAGGTGGGGTGGCCACACATCCCCCCTCACCAGACTGGAGGGGCTACTCCTAAGTGTTGTGGCTCCAGCCCCGGAACACCAACAGCAGTACACCTGCATTATGATGGAGGCTGGTTCCAGACAGCAGCACGACATGGAGCATGCAGGTAATATGCCATATGTACACTTGACTGTTCTGTACACTGTATCATATGCAATATCAATGGCACAGTTGTGCCCACTGACATTAATCTCATCATTTCTGCAGGTCCCTCCGGGGTTACAGCAAGGCAGGCCATCCATGCTGGTGAGCGTGTTTAACATAACCTATAATAGTCCTGATAATGCTAGTAACAGTAGTGTAACTCAGTAGTGCTCTGTGTGTATACCGTGGTGTGTGCATGTGTGCATGTGTGCAGGTGTGCCTGTGCCCATGTGTGCATGTGTGCATGTGTGCATGTGTGCATGTGTGCAGGTGTGCCTGTGTCCACGTGTGCATGTGTGCCTGTGTCCACGTGTGCATGTGTGCATGTGTGCATGTGTGCATGTGTACACATGACCACGTGTGCATGTGTGCATGTGCCCATTGTGCATGTGACCACGTGTGCATGTGTGCATGTGTGCATGTGTCCACGTGTGCATGTGTGCATGTGTGCATGTGTCCACATGTGCATGTGTCCATGTGTGCATGTCTGCATGTGTGCATGGGTGCATGTGTGCCTGTGTGCATGTGTGCATGTGTGCATGTGTGCCTGTGTGCATGTGTCCACGTATGCATGTCTGCATGTGTGCTTGTGTCCATGTGTGCATGTGTGCCTGTGTCCATGTGTGCATGTGTGCATGTGTCCATGTGTGCATGTGTGTAGAAGTGCATCACTGGTAACAATGTCTGGAGACTGTAAACTGTGTTTCTTGTCTTCCTCCCACAGGTTATGGGGCTGCTCTGGTGACCTGCAGCAGGGAACCTGAATCCTGTGCCACGGGTACTGGTAATGATGATATTTGTGTAATGGTACAGGAAGGTGTGTCAGGGTCCACCATTGGTCAGCCAATTGACAGTACACAGCTGTCAACCCCATCATTGCGCACAGTCATCCTGCCAGTACATCCTTTGTCACCATTGTCCCTAGGTGATGGACAGGATACAGTGGGCATAGACCAGGGTAATGTGGTACCTGTGGCACATGCGTCCCCACACAGCAGCCATGGGCAGGGTCCTCCGATGGTACCACACAGACAGTTGCCCATGGGTTCTCGTGGGAGCATCCGTGGGTGTACTGCCTCTGGCCGACGTGCCCAAAGAGGTCTGTCAACCTCAACTATGTTTCGGACTGTCATGCAGGCATAGCCACGTATGGAAAGGTACACCAGACAGGGTCTGAGGGAGCTGAGAGCATGTCGCACAGCCATGACAGTCAGTATGCGTGACATTGCGGATGCTATCCGTAACTTCACCGATGTCATAGACAGACGTTGTGGGGACATATTACAGCAGTTCCACAACCAGATGTCCATGAGCCAGGGCAATGGTGGGCATTTGCGGCATCGACGTGGCCGTATGCCGGCAGCAGCAGCAACTGGCAGTCGGCACGGACGACAACAGGCTCGCACATGCCCCCATAGTGCCAGCAGCAGCCCCAGCAATGCTGGGTCTGTGCTGTCATCGGAATGCCCCAGGAGACCACATGCACGTGGCTCTGGACAGTCCCAACAGGGACTTGTGTCCAGTCAACACACTCCCGCTTCTGATAACAGTACCCAGTCTGGCTTAGTATTGGATACGGTCCATAGCACCCCTGCCAGGCACAGGTACCGTGTCCGTGCACACAGACACTGATCTGTATGACCTGCCAGGTGCAGTCTGTGGTTGTCCACAAACCCCTGTATATGGCAGCCATGAGGTGGAACTGTGTGCATGCATACACACATGTGAAATGTTAACGCCTAGGGTGACCACATACATGCACACACTGCACCAACACTGCCCCACCCTGTACTGCTGCCCCTCACCAACACACATACACACACATGTCAATTGGTGGTATCAGTGGCTGACTCAGGCATACCTAATCCACACCCTGTGCATATGATGACACTGTGCCACCTCCTGCAATCTCCAACATCATTGCGGGAACAGGTAAACACGTTGCTGATGCACAGGGTGACTACATAGAAGTGTATTAGTAGTATCATGTTGGTAACAGTACAGTGTGCTGCTATGACTGTGTGTTTATCCCAGCATGCCTGCTGCAGTAACTGTATGAATGTCCTGAATTGTTATCTGCACCCATAGTACATACCAAAGTATAACAGCTGCATATAATTGCATGCCGGTGGTAAGGTTGTCAACAGATAGCCGCATACATGGGTAGCACAGGGGGAAAGCTAGCACAAGTAGTGATATGCAATGGTGGACATGTACAGTAATGGTGTCAAGTTGCCCACAACGACTATGCCATGTGGATGTTTGTACATGTAGATATGTGTGCAGTACCAATGTAATCCAAATCACAAATAACTATGACATAATATCAGTTCTACCATGGGCATCTGCGCTGTGTATTCCTGGGTACATGTTGATAGTGCCTACATATTTGCATTGTTACTTACTGTTATTGTTACCCCTTCTTTGTTGTACAATGCACTACTTCCAGCCCTGTTTACTGTAGCTTTGTTTGCATGCATGTTCGCTTGGGGTTCCCTGGAACACTGCTTACACCTGCAATGCAGAGTTACAGTGCTTCTGTAGACTTCTAGTGACATCTGCATAGCGTACGATACGTATGTCAACTTTCCACATGACAGAACGTCACTGTCTGTCCTGTACACATGTACGTTGCCTGTGACACATTGCACATGTCTTACCTGGCATTTACCCACATGTGCAGTCATATATGTCAGTGCTATGAAACAGTAGCGGTACACCCACACATACACACCTTCAGTATGTTGTTCCCCATTGGCCCTATGTGTTGGTACTCACGATGGCAATCACACTACTAGGGTAGCATGTGCAAAGGTAACCTGTGAATCGCCTCTATGGTCCAGTTGTGGTTTATGTGAGTCATGTGTCAATGTCACAGCTGCCACATGTATGCAGTCAGCCATCACCCTTGGCCAGGAACGTACAACACATGTGTGGGATGCCACCACACAGCCAATCTGGGGACTGGGCTCTCTGAACCCAGTAATGCCATACCCTGTCAGGTGGCATGTCATATATACTACATCCTGGACAAACGTCAACCCCAATCCCTGCTGCTACTATTGATAATACCCCTGAAGATGTTCCTGATAGTTTTGACCAATTCTTTACTGAGACATTTCAGGCCCTAGCTAGCCATCTACCTCCTAGCTCACCTGGTCCTGAAAGTTGCACCCCTAGAAACCTACTTGCGTTCAGCTGCCAACCAGTCGCCACTTCACTTCTCCGTACCTTGATTGAAACAGTGAAACCCACTACACTTTCTGCTGATCAACTCCCTGCCGAGTACCTATCAAAATCAGATGATGCTATTGCTTACCCCGTCTCAAAGGTAATCAAACGAACCATGGTAGAATCTAAATTTCCCACCATCTGGAAAATGTCATATGTAATCCCACTTCACAAAGGAGGCAGCTCTACTGAATTCTCCAATTATAGGCCAATAGCTATACTCTCTCCACTTGCAAAGATTATGGAAACTTTAGTCATAGACAATTCATGCACCACCTAATCCAAAATCGCCTTATGGCAGACACTCAGCATGGCTTCCGTCCTCATCACAGCACTACTTCAGGCCTCCTAGCCTTTACTAACACCATAAACCATACTTGCAACACTAATTATATATCCTCAGCCCTCTTTTTGGATCTTTCCAAGGCATACGATATGGTTGATCACCAACTTGTAATCCACACCCTGCAAACATTCTGTCTAGATACTGGAGCCTTCCAATGGTTTCAATCCTACCTGCATGGTCGACAGCAGGCTGGCCTCTGGCAGAACAAACTCTCTAACCTTCTACCTAACACCCTCAGAGTACCACAAGGCTCTATACTAGGGCCCTTGCTGTTCTCCATCTTCATTAACGACCTTTATACTGTCATCCCAAAAGTCAGCTGTATCCAATATGCTGAAGTCTCTACTCTGATCTGCTCAGACACATCTCCAGTAGAGTTATGGTCAGCTACCCAGACCACCTTTAATACAATAGAAAACTGGCTTTCTGAACATCGTCTGATCCTAAATCCCAAATAAACTAAACTGCTGTTATTTCACCAACACGTAGGTCTACCACTTTCACCGTTACCATAACATCAACTGATGGCACAATAATCTCCCCTGACCCATCTACTAAACTATTAGGTGTCATCATAGACAATAATCTCAAATGTGACCTACATGTTAACCAAATTATCAAAGCCATCAATAGAAAACTAGGGTCACTTTACAGAATTAAAGCCTTCCTAGCCCCTCCAGCTAAAGGTGCCATAGCTCGCTCACACCTTGTTTCAACCCTTCTGTATGCATCCCCTCTACTCTCGAATATGAACAAGACTGTCCTTAACAAACACTCAATTTGCTACAACCACATTACCAGGTTTGCCACTGGGCTGCCTTTTAGGACACATCATTGCATCAATCTAAATCAGCTTGGTTGGCTTGCAATTCCCAGCCTAATACAGTATAACCAACTGATTATGGCCTATAAAATCCTCTATAATCCAGACAATACTCCTGCACTTCAAATATTATCACCCCCTATAACAATCCTAGACCGCTTCGATCCTCTAACAAACTACTAATTCAGACTCGCAAATTTAATAACACAGCCGGTGATTCTCTCTTTGCAAACTCTGTAAGTAGATCCTGGAACTCACTTCCAGCTGATATTACCCTACTGTCCACCTTAGGTCAATTTAACACTAGACTCAAACAACATTTGTCACTTAACTGGCTATGTCAATGTATCAAGCCTGGCTAAATTGAATGTGTAAAATCTGTGAACCACTTTACTGTGTAATTTAATTTAATCCTGACTTGTGCTCAGGACTAACATTAACCTGTGGAACATGTTTAACTTGCTTACTTATGTAATCTCTGTAAATAATCTGTTTGTAATATGTAATGCTGGTATTATGTAATGCTGTATCTGCTACCCTCGTAGCTTGTCTCCCCGGGCCTCCCCTGGAAATGGACATGCATCCAGTCGGACTATCCCAGTCAACAAATGTAGGATAAATAAATAAATAAATAAAATATATTACAGTGACTGCAATACAAGTCAGACATTGACACGCACTGACAGCATGCTGAACACACTGGGGCATACGTGGGGACCCAGAATAGCAGCCTGCCTGAGCATCACACACCTCCGCAGCTGGCACACAGGCATATGTTCCGTTGGAACAGAGCACATGCCACACATGGCACACACATCCCCTGTGCCACACACTCACAGCCTGTAGGGCTACACAACACACCTGCTACACACGTGTCAGGTACCTGTTTTGTGTGCTGCACTGGGGTCCTGCTCAACAGGCTGTATCTGGTGAAGGTCACAGTGATATGCCTCAGGGGCACTATGGTCCATCACAGAACACATGCATACAGGTCAGTCAGAGGCATGGACACATATGACTCACTCATTGACCATGCCAGTATGGCTGCCTGAGACATACCTCCCTGGACTACATGATAGGGAACATAGAATGGATCTCTCAGCATGTGGCACAGGCCAGTATGAGCCTGATGTTGGTTGCCAACATACCCTCACCAGGTATGCTACCACTATATGTGGGAAGGGTGTTGTATGTCTACATCATGCTCAGTCTCCACTGTCATTCATAGGGTATTCGCTGGCTGTCAACGTGTGCTTACATGCTAGGGAAGCCACAATGATGTGCAAGGGTCATCTTGCACGTGACACCCATGGCCCGATGTATAATGGCAAAGCTCCTTGGTACACACATACTGCCTTATGCTGCAGGACATGGTTTACATAGCCACCTCCGTGGGTATCACACAGGTTAGGACACTAACAGTGCTGCTACACAACAACAGCAGTGTACACCAGAAGATGCATGCACCAGACACTGTCCTCAGCACGGTGAACTGCAATGTCTGTGCAGTACCAGATTCATGATTCATGGTTCACAGGTGTTACCCATCACTGACAGGTTATGCCCCATACCATGCCTGTCGTCCCCTACACATGTAACACACATGGATAGGGGGGTGGTATCCCAAGGTACCACAGATACACACACCTCCAGGTTGTTGGCACAGCACAAAGCATCAGGGCCTAATCATGTGCAGCTAATAGTGTGTCGGACTGCCATCTGGTTCATAGCCTGGCACACACAACCCTCCCATACACAGGAAGACCACCTATCCTCCATAACAACACTGGCAATATGACAGTCTCAAGAACTGTGTTTATATGGCGGACTGCATCCAGCCAAACATTGTGCATGAGCATTACTGTAGCTACAACACACTAGTTGAAGGGTTCACAGCATGTGGTCACTGAATTGCAATGGAATGACATGTTACCACTACCACAACAGGTGGGAACATGCAGCACCTGTACATCGACTACATGTACACTATATGGCCCAGACCAGATGTGTATCCCCTGCTGTAGGTATTTCACCATATACACCCACACTGTATAGAGACATACCACGTGCGGACCCTGCACAGTAAGACACAGTCATATTGGTATACATTGCAAATACCATTTATCCACTCGAGGCATGTGTCAGACATGGTAACTACTGCAGGTCACAGGTATTTATGTGTATGTGTCACACACATACATTATGTGTGCAATGCCATTGCTGGTTTAGGCAATGGCATGCATTGTTATGTACAAAGACACACACAAGGTCATACTGTGTGACACAACCACACGTGGCAGTTGTGGGTTACCAAAACATACCTATCTGTACTCTGACAATGGTAATAGACACAGTAGCAGAGCGCACTATTGGCATTACTAACCAACTAGCCCTGTTTGGCTGTGCTGATAGTGTGGTGACATCCCCTGTGTTTACTGGGGGAGTATGCAGCATCTGGTGTATTGTAGTATTTGCCAAAAAGATCTGTTCTTTCACACTTGCATTTAGACACACCCTACTACCCCCACACACACGCACACTTGCCATTTGCAGGATTCATTCCCCTACCTAACTAAGTCATGACACGTGAGAGAGATGCATTAGCAAAGCGCACTATTTGGTTTACTAGATAGTTCCTCTTCTCTGGCTGTACTTATAGGGTGCTGACAACATCAGTATTTTGAAAGGGTAATGTGCATCAGGTAGTGTGATCTCCTGATTGCCAAAACTAACATGTTTTCATATGGAAATGCACACACACAAACTCCCCACATCCAAACACACACACATGCCATTTACAGGTTTCAAATTCCTACCTAACTACATTACGATACTCGGGAGAGACACATTAGCAGAGTGCGCTATTCACATTACTGGGAAGCTTCCCTTCTCCTGCTGTACTTATAGGGTGCTGACATCATCTGTGTTTAGAAAGGGGAGTGTGCATCCTGTAGTGTGTTCTCCCAGTTGCCAAAAGGGACGTTTCCCTCACACAAAATTGCACACACACTAACCCCCCTCATCCAAACACACACACTTGCCATTTGCAGGATTCAAACCACTACCTAACTATGTTATGACATTCGAGACGGACGCATTAGCAGAGCACTCTATTCACATTACTGGGAGGCTTCCCTTCTCCTGCTGACGTATAGGGTGCTGACATCATCTGTGTTTAGAAAGGGGAGTGTGCATCCTGTAGTGTGTTCTCCCAGTTGCCAAAAGGGACATTCCCCTCAAACATAATTGCCCACACACTAAACCCCCTCATCCAAACACACACACTTGTCATTTGCAGGATTCAAACAACTACCTAATTATGCTATGACACTCGAGACGGACACATTAGTAGAGTGCGCTATTCGCATTACTGGGAGGCTTCCCTTCTCCTGCTGTACTTATAGGGTGCTGACATCATCTGTGTTTAGAAAGGGGAATGTGCATCCTGTAGTGTATTCTCCTAGTTGGCAAAAGGGATACTTCTTTTAAACAGTCTTGAACACACACTAACCCCCTCCACACACACTGAGCATGTACAGGATTCAAACCCCTGCCTAACTATGTTATAACACTCAAGACGGATGCATTAGCGGAGCGCGCTATTCGCATTACTGGGTGGTTTCCTTTCTCCTGCTGTACTTATAGGGTGCTGACATCATCTGTGTTTAGAAAGGGGAGTGTGCATCCTGTAGTGTGTTTTCCCAGTTGCCAAAAGGGACATTTCCCTCTTACAGCCTTTCACACACACAAACCCCACTCACCCACACACACACACTGGGCATTTACAGGACTCAAACCCCTACCTAACTATATTATGACACTTGAGGGAGACGCATTAGCAGAACGCACTATCCGAATTACTGGGCATCTGCTCTGCACCTGTAGTATTTATAGGGTGCTGACATCTTTATTTCTACAGAGATATGTAGATGTAGTACTACCTGTCAGGTGGGGGATAGCATATATATGCATTTGCAGCCACCTACGTCAGGGTCAGATATGCACATCGCACTGGCAGGTTATGTTCTATACCATGCTTTGGGACCACAGGACCTGTAACACACAACACAACCAGTACAGAACACCACACCCACATCCAGGACACACACTTAGCTTCCCTGGGAACAGTGCCAGGATATGCAGGTATTCACATACACCATTCCAGTTGTTAACATCAGGTACAGGCATATTGTGTGTGAGAACTACTCAGGCCTCTATCACTTTACCCTACAGCCACTACAATTTGTGGGTCCATGTGCTATGGCAGAACCACACACAACAGCCACATGGGTGAATACATATTGCACCTGTCCATCTGCAACGTGGGTACTCACTGTTCCACACCAGAGGTAGACCACCATTGTTGATATCTGACCATACCCACCTTTCCCTGGACATCCATATCTCATCTCCACCCCCAGGCAAGGTTGTCACTGCACACAAACTGTGTTTAGCACAAGCAGACTCTACACTTGTGTAGACTGGGGTGGATGACTTCAGAGGACCCATGCTGGAGGACTATACTGGCCACTCAGCATAATCCTTGACAATTGCATGCTATGAGCATGTGTACAGTTTGCATTGGTCATGCTATCCCACATATACCCATGACTTCTCCACAACAAGACACCTGTCAGCTGTACACCAGCCATATATAAGCTTGTCAGGATCCTGGGGTGGTAGTTTGGAGTATCCATTCAGGCAACACCTTTGTTGTGATGGACCACTGTTGTTGTACACTGCTCTTTGGGTACATATCCTGTGGTAAGGCTGACATTGGGCAGTAGTGTGATTTGGCATTCCATTATTCTTGGAGTCCATGTTGGCCTCAGCACAGGACACCATCACATACCTTTGCTGCTGTGTGTTCTGCTTTGCAGATGATGGCTGTTACCTCAACATCTGCAATGTCAGGGGACCATCAGTCTGCTGGGATAGGTATTTTGCACTTGGAGGGGGGTTGCACTACACCTGACAGGTTGTATGTTAGCAATATGTGTGTGTGTTTGGTATGTTGTTTGTAATATCTGTGTGATTCGGAGCATATCTGTGGATGCCCAACATGGTTCCTACCATCAGTTGGGTAAGCCTTGTGATTATCCTTAGTGTCCTGTACGTTTTGTATCTTCATAGGTTCATGGGTTCATACTAGGCTAAACACCCTAGGCCATTAGTAAGCCTAGCCAGAGTGTGTGTGTCTTTCGCCACCCCTTGCTATGTTCAATTATGACCATTTATGAGGTTCTTCACTGTGCCTCTGTCTGGTCGTGACACAGTGGGGACCACCAGTATACATGTATGGTCATCCATCCACTTGGCAATATTCCTGTTGAGGGGTGTCAGTGAGGGGCTCTGCCTACCATGGATTGGGATCCTGTTTCTGGGTGTGGGGAGCCTATGGGTTATGTATCTGTCCCTCCAGCACATCTTATTTCATTATGTGTTGAGGCTGACATCTGTGACTCTCACAGCTCCAATGGCTTTGATTTCCTGTGGTGTAGCATGTCCATTACTCCTGTGTTGGACATGGCCTTGTACAACAGACATACAATGCCTCTGTGTAGGCAGTGTGTGACTGCAGTCAGCTGGGGTGTCTACAGCCAGGCAGCATATGACATATATTTCACACCCTTTATCCTGTTGGTGGGGTAACTATGAGGTCTTCCGAACCGCTGCAGGTGTCACATACGGTACATCCCATATGAGTCATTGTACTAGATTATGGGTCTGATAAGGGAACAGTACAGCGGCACAGTGACCTCAGTTGATGTTGATGTGAATCCTTTCATGATATGGTGTCCAGTATCAACAGTCTTCATAGCCACACTGGCATTGTGGGTGTCACATGACAGATTAATGTCGACCTGTGTCCGTAGGTCCCTGATTACTCCTTGCATACATAATGGATTGACACCTATGTGGTAATTTGTGTGTACCTTGTCTGGTATTTGGTGGGACATTCATACTGTCCAGTGTCTTCGGATGTCTGGGTGGAGTTCTTGTGTGTGAGAGTGTGGTCTGTCTCATGCTACAGACTGTACAGCAGTTTTGACTACAGTTATGTGCACATGGATGGTGTCCGCTGCTTTGTGCATTGTCAGTTACCTGGCAATATGGGTGTCTGTGCTGCATATGGATACTCCCCCTCACTTGATGTTTTGGTGCAGGTGTTGGGGCCATAACACATGATATGTGGTATAACCTAGTAGTGCTGGTGTGCTATCACTAGGCTTGCATCAGGCTTCTGTCACTGCACAGACATCAATGTTCTCCATAATGGGAAGTGCCTCAGGGGCATGCATATTGCAGTTTACACATCTGGCATTGGACAGCATTACCCTTATGTTTCCTACCACTTATGTTTTCTAGGGTGGTGGGTAGTCTTTTTGGCCTTGCCTACATACGGCTCTATGGAGGCGGCAAAGGCCTTATCCAGTATCCAGACGCACACGGGTAACAGCTGACAGCCATCCCTGGAACAGCAGCATGGCTTGTCATGCTTGACATCTCAAGCAGACACACATTAGACCCTCTTGGACTGACAGCTGTAACTGTGCCAGCTGTTAAACATGAGCATACTGTGTTTGTACTGTGGCATCACTCTTGGTGAGGGTTGGATGCTGCACACAGCCAGTGTCATCCCGCCCTGGGGTACATACTCAGAGGGACCATCCATGTCTCTTTTGATGTTGACCAGGGAGGTACATCTCAGGTAATTCACACCAGCATGGACATTGAGTGCATCATATTTCTGCTTGCTTTGGGGTGACCTGCGTACTTGTGTTATGTGGCATTTTGTGGCAGCCTACAAGCAGCTTACTCTACCCTTTCTCTTGTTCAGTCTGGTGAGTGGGACAGCAGTGTGTCTGCCTATACAGACACCTGTTACGACTGTATCAGGCATGTTGTTTCTCCTTCTGGCCTGTGACTGTTTGGCACACCAGCTTTGCGTACTATTCGCTGCATGTGCTATGTTTGAAGGTTGTGGTTGCATGTGATCTACTTTGGAGGCTTCTGTTGGTGTGGTGTGTTTGTAATTAAGGCCTCCGGGAATATTTGTCTGTGTTTATGTGTTTGGTTTACAGTTGTGGTAGGTCTATGTGGGACTGGGTTTGTGGTGTATGTGGTTACCTTCTCCTCCTGACTAGTTTTGACAGTACTGAGTTGTTGGAGCTCAACCTCTGGTTTGGATACATGGATGCATCTATCACATATATTTGTATTTATTGGGGGGTGTTGTGGTTGTCTGTGTACTTGGTACTGGCGTCACATTGCCTCTGGATTCACAGATTCTACTCGTTGTGGCTGGACTTAGTGGATTGTATGTGTGGACATATGTTGTTGCCATACTACTGGTCAGTGATTACTTCCCATTTTATGTTTGCTCTGTCATGTGGTAGCTTCCTCATTCTCTTGCATGGCTTGGTAATGGCTGGAGGCCAGCATGCCAGATGCCTGCGTGTATGGCATTGTGTGTTGTTGTTATTTGTGATTGCATACTCCAAGCATTCCTGGCTGTGTTCATGGAATGCCTGTATAACATGTTCTGTGGTGTGTCCCATATTCTGCACTTGCACAGGGCCTTTTGTGGATTCAGCATCGGTTTTGAGGGCTGCAACCTATACTTTACACATGTTTTTTACTGTGGTATTCTGGCCAGGGACTGGGGTCAGGATGTGTATATCCAGTGTGATTACTCTATGGTCTGGTCTTACCAGTGAGGGGTACACTTCTCATCTTGCCATCCAGTACACATGTTGCTGATTATCACATCCAGTATGCTTACCCCTCTTGTGGGAGTGGTACATTGTTCCTGGGCATTTTGGTTTATGGAATCTGGGTAATTTTCTCCTACTGTGTTGGTGCTAGTACAATGCTACCGGTGTATGTCTGGGTATTTTCAGTCAAGCAATATAATGTGGTTTGGGGGGCTTGATATATTCATGTATTCCGACATAGGCCAGGTGCTGTTCCTGGTATTAGGACAGTAGTCTGCAGCAGGCTATATACTGCGAGGCAGTTTTAGCCATTGGTATTTGACCATGGCTATTCCATGCTGCTTCTTGTTGTGGTACCAACATGGGGGTGTGGTTATCCTTGCCATTTCTTGCTAGTCACCCTCCTTTTGTAGCTCGTTCCATGTTTTGTGGCTGTACAGCACAGAATGAGGTGTGACCTGGTAGTGTTAGGGTGCTGATGTGAGCCTTGCCCAGTTCTCTATTACAGGACTGGTATCTACATTCTCCATACTGTGAGTGTTTACACTGCACACATCTTGCTGTTTATACATCTGTCATTGGGTAGCATTACATCTAGGTTCCTATCCCTTGTAGAACCTATGAAGGTGGGTTTGTGTTTTGAGACTTATCTATTCAGGGCATGCTGTGGGTACTGACAGACTTTGCCGGTATCCATGGGGCATGGCATGATAGGTGCATGCCACCCCTAGCAGGTGGTGCATCATGTCAAGCTCCGCATGTCTTCCCAGCCTGAAACACATTGGCTCCCCTTTGACTGACTGCATTACTTCAGCCAGTTATTGCACTTGATCATCCCATCGTCATTTTGTGGCTTCATGCTTGGTGAGGGTGGATGTTAGTCAGGATGCTCAGGTGTGCATATAGTACATGGTGTTGCATTACTTAACACATAGCATTCATGCCTCAGGTGGTGCTGCAGGGCTGCCTCTGTCAGATGCGCATATTATACTTCCCTGTACATGTTTGTGAGCAGGTCATGTAATTTTAGGCATCCATGTTATTATTTGAGTGAGTCAGAGGGGGTATCATTCCCAGGGTTCCTGCTGAGCCAGTGTATGTGCTGTGCGCTGCCTCTTTGCCAAGGCCAGGGCATAATGGGCACGCCTCCTTCTGCCTACTGGGGCAGGCTCAGGTTGTTCCTCCTCCGAGTCACGCTCTGCCTGTGATGGCCTTGGCAATGGTGAGGGGCTGTTTGGCCTGGCCCTATGCTGGTCCTGCTGCAGCTGTTTTCGCAAGATCATATTATGTAGCATAGCACATACCATGACAATTTGGGTACATGTAGTTGGTGTGTACTGCAAGGCTCCACCAGATGTGTCCAGACACTGGAACCGTGACTTGAGCAGCCCAAACACATGCTCTATTACATTACGTGTTTGTGCGTGTGCCTCATTATGGCGTTCCTGTTCAGGTGTGTGTGTGCGTTTCTGATGGGTGTCATCAGCCACGGCTCCAGTGCATAACCTGCATCCCCCACTAGGTGTCCGTGTGGGATGTCCCCATTGGCAAATGTCTGGTACAGCTGCGTCAAATGCCAGATGTGGGAATTGTGGTAACTCCCAGGGCAGCCAGCACACACATTCATTATTATGCCCTGGGCATCACACATGACCTGGCAGTTGATGGAGGGGAAGCCCTTGCAGTTAATGTAGGCCCTACCCCGCTCACCGGCTGGTGCTTTGATGCGTATATGCATGCAGTCTATTGCACCCAGTACCTCAGGGTATTCCGCTATTTGCTGGAAGAGACACATATTGCTGGCCAATACCTCACGGGCATTGGGGAAATATACATGATCACCGACATGTGCTGACATGGCATCCAGGAACTGGTGCAGTACCCTGGAGGCTGATGCCTGTGATATCCCCATCATATCGCCAGTTGGTCTCGAGAAGGTACCTGTTGCTATTATTCTTAGGCCAACACATACCTTGGTTTCCACTGGGATGGGTTCCCCTCTGTTGGTTCTGTGTGTGAGGTGTGGCCTGCACAGCTCAACAATTTGCTACAGGAGCTCTCTGTCCACTCTATAGCGCTCTACTATCTCCAGCTCATGTAACCCGTGGTAGGTGACCCTGGGCCTGTACACTCTTCTCCGTCTCCTCACTGTGGGTTGTCTGGCACCATCTGCATTGTCACCACCCTCAGCAAGTCGCCTATGTCTCATTATGACAGCTATGGCAGCCCCTAACATTTCTGCTCTGAGTGAAGCTTTTTCAGTTTTCACTTCTATTAGCTTACTCCTGTCTTGCAGTGTCTCTTAAGGGAAACATCCTGCACTACTGTTTGCAGAGTTTTAAGTGCTGGGCTGGGCTACTATTCTGCCTGTGTAATTGCCTGCTTCTAATTGTTTTCACCTGCTAGCTTCAGCAGTTATCCCTGCTAGCTTCCTATTAATTCTGTTGCTTCCTTTTTCCTCTCGGTTTCCTCTGGGGGGAGCAATGTGCATACCATCAGAAACACGCTCACAGTGGCTTACACGCGCGCACACGTGCTTACACGGTTCAGAATCTACTTATTCGGGTTAAAACGCGTGTACACCCGTGCAAATACTGTTACACATCTGCCAACAGCCTCCAACATACTCAGCCTGCCCTACACACGCGCACACCCGTGCAAACAGTGTTAAACATCTCCAGCACGCTCCCACATGCTCAGACTGCCTTACACGCGCGCACACTGTCCTACTCGTGCTTCATGACGTGCACACGTGTGCATGCACGCCCAGCAAGAAACTTTGGTGTAAGTAACAGTGTACACCTTCCATTTCTTGACTTTCCATGACTTATCTAGTGGCCCACCTCTTTCCATGATCTGTGCCTGTCATCTGTCATGTTACACTGGCCTCCAATGAACTGCATTTCTTTCTACCATTCCCCCCTGTGATATCACCTATCTCCTACTCTATTCCTCCCCCTTATGTATCTCTTACACTACTCAGACTGTGCTCATTTGCTATGTGACTGTGAGATTCAGTATCCGTACCCTCATTTACATGAGATTGCCTACTAATGCTTAGTTACATGTCTTAGACTCAGCTTCCCCCCTTAGCAACCACTACACGGTGGCCATGTTGTTTTTGGTCTGCTGGTCCCTGCATTGTCATTCCATGTATTGCATGAAACCCACATTTGTGGGTTTATAACCTTCTTTTTTATGTTTTTATACAGCGCAGCCCATTTGCGCGGGGCTGCGATCGCCGAAAAAAAACATTATAATTTTATTATTTTGGCATCGGGTTATATTGCCAATGGCCACATATTTGGCCATTGGCATGCTGCCTGAGTCATATGCAACCTTTTTTTGGAGCTGACATGGCTCCGTTGTGGAATTTGCAGAAATGTACTCAGTTGTCAACTGAGTACATTTCTGCAGCTAAAAAGTCTCCTACACGGACTGGTTTCTGCTTCGTGGATCGCTAATATACCTCATTTGCATACCTTTCGGATGCAAGTGAGGTATTTAGCATGTCCACGCCCAGTCCGTGTAAGAGACGTTTTAGCTGGTCTCTTACACAGAGCTTAGGGCTGTTCCTGGATCGTGAGGCTTGCATGGAGTGTTGCACGTCTCTTACACTCCGTGCAAGCCTTCGTGAATCCTGCCCTATATTTGTAAGTAAAGGAACTCATTTGGCAAATCTGATTGAATATAAGGTATGGCCAGATATAAATGAACAGACTTCAATTGCATGTCTCAATACGGACGAGTGCAACTCCAGGCATTTCTGCAGTTACCTCCTACTGTACTTTGAGGCATCAAATATTACTTGTTCATATTTGCATTAATAATTCCAAAACCATGCTATATACAATATATCAGAATAATCTTAAAGCATACATTATGGCAAACAAAATTGTATCAATATTTGACCTCTGTCATTGAGCATTTGTTAGAACTGGAAGGTAATGAATTTATTTCTTAAAGGCTCAAGTCACACCCACTGGGAGTTAAACGTACACACTCAAAAGAGCAGTGCTGCAGTGAATGAGTTAAGGCTCAAAGCCCTTGAATGATGAATCAAGGGCATGGTTATTCAGAAGTTGGTTAATATTATTTTAAATAAAATATTATATAATATGAATAACAGTTAAAGTTTCAGTGAGGGATGGTCAGAGTTTCTGTTTTGATCTTTATGGTGATTGGTGGTAAAGGTAAATGAGGTGATAGGTTCAGTTAACAACAATAGGAACCAACTGCGAAAGAGTAGAGCTTGTGTTTCACCAATGAAAGTTTTTTACGTACAATTACCTTTTAAGTGCGATATTGGATGAATATATAGTGTTTCAACCAATTAGGAAAGATAGGAGTCATTTGTGATTTAAGAAAGTAAAGCATATAAGTTAACATAAGTGTACAAAGACATTGGCTATATAAAATGACTTTAACCTACTTCATTTGGTTGAATGTTATTGGTTCACCCAATTAGAAAATTTGCATCATGACTGTGATGACCAATAGTTTATTTTTTATATATATTTAAATGTTAACTTAGGAATGTGTTTTATCTGATAAAGTACATTATTTTAATGGGCAAAGGTGCTTATGTTATTTTCATTTTTTATGGATGTTATTTATAGTTTTTATGTTTGTATTTACATCTTATTGTTTTTAAGTAAGTAAAAGGAATTAAAGGTTTCAACTGTACCAGCTTGTTCTCAGAGCCATGGCTATTTCGTTATTCTTATTAGTGAGAGATATGACAGAAGTCTTGCAGCAGTTTGTTTTTTAGAATCTGACAGGAAAGATCTCTCCCATATATCGCACACAACCATACACCTCATCTTGCCTTGCTGTAGTAAGCAACTCAGCACTCATTTTGCCTTTCCATAGTAAGTAACTTAAGTAGGGAACAAGTAAATCATCAAAAACTGCCAATAGGTCAAAAGTAACTAAAAAAAAAACATATGCCAAGACCCCGGAAGAAAACACAATGAAGCTTACGGACAGGGCGACTTAGTCAAGCCTTGTAGTTGTTGATTTAACAGTGTAGTCCACAGAAATCCACAGGATAAAAATGCCAAGGAACAAAGCTTTTCAGCTGTTAAAATAGTTTAATCCAAGCATTCGCTTCACAGGAAAAAACAGTGAAATCACACTAACGCTCCAAATGCAAGTACGTTTTTGTTTCAAAAACTTTCTCAGATGTGGGCTGGTAACTGCATCAGTCCATATATATATATATATATATATATATATATATATATATATATATATATATATATATATATATATATACATCAATTAACATTTAAAACCACCAATCTCATGCTGCATAGTAAATGAGGCATAACTGAAAAGTATGCCATGAAAACTTTTAAAGGCACATTCTAAATGCCTTATTTCTTGCATAAAAAGTACTACTGACCTAATTGTACTAATGATAACAATCAAATATCATACCAGTTGTCTAAATGTTTGCAAACTCTTTGATACAGTCACTTTTATTACTTTAATTTAAACTTGAAAATCTCTAAAACCTTAAAACCTTTTCTAAAACAACTTTTAATACAATGCCATCTTGTGGAACAAAGTTGAACTACAATTTTCTATTATAAAGAATGTATGTTTCCTAGGAATTTCTCTGAACCCAGAACTTATATGGAGTAACTGTTGTAATCATGCTTACAAAATTCAGAGAGATACAGTAATAAGCAGCTATCCATGTTAATACAAATATGTTTAAAATCTTCATATTAAATAAATAAATGAATAACGTGCAAAATAGCAAAATGCAAAATACAAATACTTTAAAAACATTCTAAAAACACTTTAAAAATTATTTCAGTTTCTTGACGTCAGTGTAGTTCACCATCTTATGTTGAAAAATATATTGTTGAAATACAACTGAGATAACAGTCCTGACATGGAGATTAGTTAATAACTTAATAATTAAGTAAAGGAAGAACATTAGATTCCTGCTTGGGATCTATACTTGTACTTGCATTTGGAGTGTTAGTGTGATTTCAGTGTTTTTTCCTGTGAAGCAAATGCTTGGATTAAACTATTTTAACAGCTGAAATGCTTTCTTCCTTGGCATTTTTATCCTGTGGATTTCTGTGGACTACACTGTTAAATCATCAACTACAAGGCTTGACTAAGTCGCCCTGTCCGTAAGCTTCATTGTGTTTTCTTCCAGGGTCTTGGCATATGTTTTTTTAAGTAGGGAACAGTAATTCTTTAGTCAATCAGGAAAATATAGTGAGACTATTTTAGTAATGTTTTAGTGCATTTGTGTGGATCTATGCAACTGTGTTATTTGTATATCTCCTGTGAATCAAACTCTGGTGGTTATTGTAACTAAGAAACTTGAAAAAAGTATTGAAAGGAAAGAGTTAGAGAATGCTATAAAGGAAGGAAGGTAAAGAAGAATTTGCACCATGTCCAGATGGACTAAGGTATTGTTTTATAAATAAATACCAAATAATGAAAGAGTGTTTTCTAGAAATAGTGAATAAATGGATAGAAGAAGATGTAAAAGAAGAAAAAATGTGTAAGGGGGTTATAAAATTTATATAGAGAAAAGGGTAATGAATGAAATAGAAAAAAACTGGTGACCAATTCAGTTGTGAAAAACTGACTATAACATATTTATGCAAATTATTCAGAAAAAGATTTATGGATGTTATGAAAGAAGAATTGGATAAAGGACTGCATGGGATTAAAGGGAAAATAATAAATTAAATGATAGTGATGGTGTAAGAAGTGATTGTTAACCAAAGATAAGGCACTAAACATAACAGCCACTTCCAGAAATATGGCTTTATTCATTCAAATAGATGTCCAAGATAAAAGCATTAACGCCAATAAACACACTGCGTTTTCATAGAAAACTTCTTCAGATGCTAAAACTTTAACATTCGAGCGATTGCTTGTTAAATATCTCCCAGGTTAACCAATCGCATCTCACCAATTAATAACAATGCTCTTAAATAAATTAAGTAAAAGAGAATCAAATAAGAAGAGCCTAAAATATTAAAACCAACACACATAAAAATCAGTTAAACCATAAACATATTATCATAACAATACAGTCACATAAGGATCATAATAAAAAGTATATTAAAATATCAAAATATAAAATTTAAGATATAAAAATACTATATAAATATAACTGTGTATAAATTTCAACAAAGGAACTTTCCTAAAGTTATTAAACAACACCATCTAGTGACTGGAAAAAAAGATCGCAAAATTTTATGCTTGCATTTTTTCTGTATTTGTTATCTTATGGATGCACAAGCCAGTGTATTTCTTTGTGCCAGTCCCAAGCCTGGATAAATGGGGAGGGTTGCGTCAGGAAGGGCATCCGGTGTAAAACTTTGCCAATTCATTTCATGCAGACACCAATAAACATTTTTATACCGGATCGGATGAGGCCTGGGTTAACAACAACCGCCACCAGTACTATTAGCCTACAGGGTGCTGGCGGAAATTGGGCTACTGTTGGCCAAAGGAGGAGAAGAGGCAGAAGACATGGCCAAAGGCAGGATGAGAGGAGAAAGGCTAGAACTGTGGTAGTGAGGGTCGGAACTTTGAATGTTGGCAGTATGATTGGTATAGGGAGAGAGCTAGCTGATATGATGGACAGAAGGTAGGTTGGTATATTGTGTGTGCAAGAGACCAGATGAAAGGGGAGTAAGGCTAGGTGTATCGGAGGTGGGTTCAAATTGTTTTATCATGGTGCGGATGGGAAGAGAAATGGCGTAGGAGTTATTCTGAAGGAACAGTATGCTAAGAGTGTTTTGGAGGTAAAAAGAGTTTCAGAGTGATGTTTATGAAGCTGGAAATTGATGGTGTAATGATGAATGTTGTTAGTGTATATGCTCTACAAGTTGGGTGTGCAATGGATGAGAAAGAAAAAATTTTGGAGTGAATTGGATGAAGTGGTGATGACTGTACCCAAGGGTGAGAGAGTGGTGATTGGAGCAGATTTCAATGGGCATGTTGGTGAAGGGAACAGAGGGGATGAGGAAGTGATGGGTAGGTATGGTATTAAACAAAGGAATGCAGAAGGTCAGATGGTAGTGGATTTTGCAAAAGGGATGGACATGGCTGTGGTGAATACATATTTTAACAAGAGGGAGGAGCATAGGGTGACATACAAGAGTGGAGGAAGATGCACACAGGTGGATTATATCTTATGTAGGAGGGCCGGTTTGAAGGAGATTGGAGACTGTAAAGTGGTGACTGGAGAAAGTGTAGTTAGGCAGCATAGGATAGTGGTTTGTAGGATGACGTTGGTGATCAAGAAGAGGAGGAGGAGGAGTGTGACGGCAGCACCAAGGATCAAATGGTGGAAACTGAAAAAGGGTAATTGTGAGGTGGAGTTCAGGGATACTGGGTGGCAGTGAAGAGTTACCAAATAGCTGGGTAACTACAGCAGAGCTAGTAAGGGAGACGGCTAGAAAGGTGCTTGGTATCACATCTGGACAGAGGAAGGACGACAAGGAGACATGGTGGTGGAATGAGGAAGTACAGGAGAGTATACAGAAAAAGAGGTTGGCAAAGAAGAAGTGGGATTGTTAGAGAGATGAAGAAAGTAGACAGGAGTATAAGGAGATGAGGTGCATGGCAAAGAGAGAGGTGGTAAAGGCTAAGGATAAGGCATATGAAGAGTTGTATGAAAGGTTGGACACTAAGGAGGGAGAAAAGGACCTGTATCGATTGGCTAGACAGAGGGACCAAGCTAAGATGTGCAACAGGTAATGGTGATAAAGGATAATGAGGGAAACATACTCACAAGCGAGGAGAGTGTGTTGAGGAGCTGGAAAGAGTACTTTGAGGGGTTGATGAATGAAGAGAATGAGAGGGAGAGAAGTTTGGATGATGTAGGAATAGTAAATCATGAAGTACAATGGATTAGCAAGGAGGAAGTAAGGATAGCTATGAAGAGAATGAAGAATGGAAACGCTGTTGGCCCGGATGACATATCTGTGGAAGCATGGAGGTGTTTAGGTGAAATGGTAGTGGAGTTTTTAACCAGATTGTTTAATGAAATCTTGGAAAGTGAGAGGATGCCTGTGGAATGGAGAAAAAGTGTTTTGGTACCAATTTTTAAGAATAAGGGTGATGTGCAGAGCTGTAGTAATTACAGAGGGATTAAATTGATCAGTCACAGCATGAAGTTATGGGAAAGAGCAGTGGAAACAAGGTTAAGAAGGGACGTAATGATTAGTGATCAGCAGTATGGTTTCATGCCGGGAAAGAGCACTACAGATGCGATCTTTGCTCTGAGAGTGTTGATGGACAAGTACAGGGAATGTCAGAAGGAGTTGCATTGTGTTTTTGTAGACTTAGAGAAAGCATATGACAGGGTGCCTAGAGAGGAGTTGTGGTATTGTATGAGGAAGTCAGGAGTGTCATAAATGTATGTAAGAGTGGTACAAGATATGTACAAGGGTAGTGTGACAGCGGTGAGGTCTGCGGTGGGAGTGATGGATGCGTTTAAGGTGGAGGTAGGGTTACATCAAGGATCAGCTCTCAGCCCTTTCTTATTTGCAGTGGTGATGGACAGGTTGACAGACGAGATCAGACAGGAGTCCCTGTGGACTATGATGTTTGCAGATGACATTGTGATCTGTAGAGAGAGTAGGGAACAGGTGGAGGAGACCCTGGAGAGATGGAGATATGCTCTAGAGAGAAGAGGAATGAAGGTCAGCAAGACTAAGACAGAATATATGTCTGTGAATGAGAGGGAGGATAGAGGAATGGTGAGGTTGCAAGGAGTAGAGGTAGCAAAGGTGGATGAGTTTAAATACTTGGGGTCAATAGTTCAGAGTAACGGTGAGTGTGGAAGAGAGGTGAAGAAGAGAGTACAGGCAGGATGGAGTGGGTGAAGAAGAGTGTCAGGAGTGATTTGTGACAGACGAGTACCTGTAAGAGTGAAAGGGAGGGTCTACAAGAGGGTAGTGAGACCAGCTATGTTATATGGGTTGGAGACAGTGGCATTGACAAAAAGGCAGGAGTTTGAGCTGGATGTGGCAGAATTAAAGATGTCAAGATTTGCACTGGGTGTGACGAGGATGGACAGGATTAGGAATAAGTATATTAGAGGGTCAGCCGAGGTTGGATGGTTTGGAGACCAAGCTAGAGAGGCACGATTACATTGGTTTGGACATGTGCTCAGGAGGGATGCTGGGTATATTGGGAAAAAGATGCTAAGGATGAAGCTACCAGGTAATAGGAAAAGAGGAAGGCATAAGATAAGGTTTATGGATGTGGTGAGAGAGGACATGCAGGTGGTTGGTGTGACAGAGCAAGATGCAGAGGACAGGAAGAAATGGAAACAGGTGATCTGCTGTGGTGACCCCTAATGGGAACAGCCAAAAGAAGATGATGATTTGTTATCTTATAACCCAGAGAAGTGGCTGTTGTGTTTAGTGCCTCATCTTTGGTTAACAGTGTTTATCCTTGACACTGGTTTCTCCATTTATGTTGTTTTATATTTTTATAAATTGGATACACATACGCCTATTCCATTTCCTCTTTCCCTGTGAGTCATGACAGCCAGAGGCAGAGAGTTAAAGGTCCTGATTGGACAACTTACACAGTTGGTGGAATTACTTACTCCCATGTGCTGTTCTTGTGGTTCAGCCTCTTCAAATGCCTTATTGCCTGGCAACCAAGTGGCAGGACAATCATCATCAGTTAGTATCCAGAACAAGCATCCTGGGAAAAAGAACAATGGCATGTGAATTAACAGGGAAACTTCTGTGGATATTAAGCTGGACTATAATGTCACACCCCATATTCTGGCAGTGGAAAATTCTGACGTTTTTTATGGAGACAATTCTGAAGTTGGACTTAACCACTCTGAAGGACAGCAAGGTGACTGTTCAAATAATATTGTTCATCAAACTTGTAACACAGATTTAAATACATGGCTTATTAAATTACCTAGTTTTAATTTTAACGGGACTGGTTCTGTTGACACTGAGGCATTCAATGATCACTTCAACAGCAATTTAGAGTGCCTACAATCCAATGTTTTGAAATTTAAGACTATAAATCTTGACAATCTTTATTTAAAAGAATTTGTCAATCTAGGTGCAGTGCCAAAAGGTCCTAGATTATGGAAGTACCCCAACAATATCCAAATGGGGTCTAACTTCAACAAGGAATTACTAAATATTTTTGACAGGGCTGGTTTTGATATTGCAAAAGTGCTAATTAAATGCAATGAGAATGAGATGGATAGGTTAACCAAACAGATAGATATTGTTAACCAGGATATTACTAGAGATTTATTGTTTACTGTTGAAGAACATCACAAAATGTATTTCTCCATCAAAGATTATGTTGATAGCAAATGTTAGGAAATTTTTACCAGAAAGAAGAGGAAATTAAATAGGGACATGATTGAGTATAGGGAGCAGTGCAGCTATCTCAACCCTGCAGGTAATGGCAATACATTTAAACCAGGAGACAGTAGGTATTATAGTCAAGAAGAAGTAGATGGGAACAGTGATTATTATGCAGAGAATACTAGACAAGAAGAGATCATTTTGCTGTTTCCTTGTATTTGATAGTAGCACAAGTGTCCTACTAAGAACAGTAAACAGCAACATAATGTCTCTGCAGTCATTACAGATAAACCTCTTCTTGAGTTATGAATAGTTAACAGGGATGGGTGATCCCTAATTGGCATTGTTAAAAAATGGTGCTGTGGTACAATGGTTAACGCTCTGGACTCCGAATCCAGTGATCTGAGTTGCAATCTCAGTCAAACTTATTTTCCCTTCATGCCTCTGATAAATAGGGGCTACCTGTAAATCATTATTAACTAACATGACACCCACTAAACCTTTAGAAATGTCCTAAATAACATACTACTCTGAATAAACACCCATATTTCATGGGGACACAATTGGGTTGGGTTACATGGCTAGGCTTATAAAGACTCTGGTGGTGTTTAGCCTAGTATATAACTATGAAGCTTTAAACCCTTTATATATAAGTAAAAGTTAAATTTCTTTACCTCTGGACATAATTGTATTCAGCTTTAGTAGTGACTATGAGGAAAATGCAGGGGGTATATCTGTACCATCCTACAGTTTGCAATAGAGCAACACTATTTCCTGAAGAATTTTCCCATGCCAATCTCATAAGCAATGAATGCCATGCTCTGCATAATCAGTTCTTTGGATAGCTCAAAGAAGTGGGAAATTTATCTGACATTATTCACTATTATAAATTCTTGACAGCATGTTTGCTGTCCTTCAGGTATTTTTGATCCAATCTAATCTGAGGAAATGTCTCTAACTGGTGCAG
Organism: Protopterus annectens; assembly: GCF_019279795.1. NCBI lineage: Eukaryota > Metazoa > Chordata > Ceratodontiformes > Protopteridae > Protopterus > Protopterus annectens. Next base: position 366,994,223 of record NC_056729.1, on the reverse strand, counting down.
TACTGCAGATTTAGAAAAATATACAAGTACTTTAACACTCCAAGATATGGGCTCGCCTGTTACATATTATGAGGACTAGACATTGAAATTGCAGTGGCTGCCTCGTTTGTGGCTTACACAGTCCAGTTCTGCCAATCACATGCCTACAGTATACATTGTTTCTGAAAAATGTACCCTTGTCTCTTTTCTGTGTTCATACTTTTGTCGCTTGTCTAGTACCTTCTGGAAATCACCCAACTACTCTTTAGCATGCTCCTCCATCAAATGGGGTGTGTGTGGAAATAAACCCTGCTAGATTAGTCCATATACTACATGTAATAGCTTGTTTTCATACTTGGACTTGGCCTTTGATCATCACATGTCTACAGTGGTGAGAAAACCATTCTATGATGCGCAACTTATAAACAAAGGTATGACATCTATGTCCAAGGAAGACATTGTTCCACTGCATATGACATTCATCAGACCTATCATGGAGTACAATTCACCCTTCGGTATGTACCTAACCAGGCATATCCAACAACTGGAACATCAACAGAGGTTCCTCACTAAAAGAATGCAGGGCATAAGTAATATGTCCTACGCAGACTGCCTCAAGGCCCTAACCCTGTATTCTCTCTCTTACAAGCTTTTGAGGAGAGATCTATTCCTGGCATACAGTGTATTGTCAGACCCCACTCTGATGGACCTCCTGCATATCCGCAAAACAAACAGTAGCAGAATTATCCATTCTAAAGACTTAAACCTTGCCTGTGATATAAATAGGACCTGACAGAGAGATAGGTATGTATCCCAGAGACTACCCCATCTATGGAACAGGCTCCTCAGCTATGTGAAACAGAGTTCCTCCCTAACCCAATTCAAGTGCAACATATTTATTTATTTAACATTTCTTTACCAGGATAGTCCAACTGGACAACTGGTGTCCATTCTCAGTGGAGTCATGGGGAGAAAAGCTCCACAAAGTTACAGAGTGGTAAGTAAAAAAAAACATGATAGAGATAGTATTTAACAACGTTTCAAATAAATCAAAACACTGTGGTTAAGCACTCAAAATAAACTAGTTAACCAAGCAAAAGAGTATAAGGAAAAGCTGATACTTGAACAAGGTATATATAGTTCCTTTATTCAATCCACACCATGCAGAAAATACACTCCATAAATGCCTTTACACACCAAATTTGTGTTTTCGTCCCTATAGATAAGACTTCATCAAATGACCAGTGTTTAAAACAATTAATCATTTATATTTCAATTAATTGATGAATAACCAAATGAAATTGCATAAATGCATTAAAAAAAAACAATGAATGTTTAGTCAAAGCTCATAAATATTAAAACTTTCTTTAAAACCACATTGACATAAAATATACATTCCCATAGAATGTTGTACCTTCAATAAATAGATCTCAATAAGCAATAAATATAAATGTTGATCATACAATTCTATGAATGATTTTATGATCAACATTTATAGTTATTGCTTATTGAGATCTATTTATTGAAGGTACAACGTTCTATGGGAATGTATATTTTATGTCAATGTGGTTTTAAAGAAAGTTTTAATATTTATGAGCTTTGACTAAACATTCATTGTTGTTATTTTAATGTATTTATGCAATTTCATTGGTTCTTCATCAATTAATTGAAGTATACATGATTAATTGTTTTAAACACTGGTCATCTGATGAAGTCTTATCTATAGGGACAAAAACGTGAATTTGGTGTGTAAAGGCATTTATGGAGTGTATTTTCTGCATGGTGTGGATTGAATAAAGGAACAACAGTGTATGATAACATGTGATAGTAAGGTTAAGAGTTAAACAAAAACAAGGTTATAGTAGAAGTATATGATCACAGCACATTGGCAGAGAGAGCATAAATACAACATACGTACAATTGACTTCATAGTAAGCCCACATTTGAAAGATATTTACACTATATACAATTAGCATAGGTACAGCACAATGTCAGTGAAACAGTGTTCATCAGAGTCAGCAATGAATAACAGCCTACAGTGGGGTGAGGGTTCAGGAAACTTGGACAATTGGAAAGGAAACCAGAAACTCATCCCTGGTTTGGCACCTATGTCTCTAATGCAGACAGGTAACCTGTAAATGGTTCATCTCCCAGGCCTATGCTTACACTTATCAATGGTGTCAGAACTTGTAAGAGATTTTGGATGCATGGCTAGGCTTAAAAAGGGCATCTATATTACATAATCGAACTTTTAAAAGGTCGAACGTCATATGGTCGACACCATATGATCAAACTTTTTAAAGTTTGAAAATGTAATAAAAGAAAAACAAACAAAAAAAAACTACCTGAATGGTTTAAGCAGGGGGCAAGCCCTCCCTGCACCACCCACACCCCCCGCTCTTTAAATATACCAACTCCGAGAGAACACTACTGTGCAGAAAAGGGAAATCTTCCCATTCCACACTGTACAGAGATCCCCAATGAAACTCTCGAACTTTTAAAAGTTCGATCATATGGTGTCGACCATATGATGTTCGAACTTTTAAGAGTTCAACGATGTGATATAGACCCTAAAAAAGCCCTTGTGGTCATTAGCCTAGTAAACACCTATGAACCTATGGATATATCAAACCATAATGTTCATTTAGTGTGTTTGCTTCATTTTTGGCTGACTCTTGTTCTCTTTCTATATCCATCTCTTTCTACAGACATTGTGATTCATTCCTGTATTCCTGAACTCTATATTTACAAATCGTTGTCTTTATAGTATATTTAAGCAAGAATCCACAACTGTGTTTGGGTATATAAGTATTTACCCATGATTGATGTGGTTTGATCATATGGGGGAAGCCCAAGTGATTAAACAAAGTCAACTGTGGGTAAATCCTGATATAACCACCTACAGGACTGGATTTTTGCTATTACACAATGACATTATTTAAGAAAGAAATTGCTTACCTATCTTAAATAATCCCGTTGCATAATGGCACTTTAGTGTTCTTTGGCTCGCTGGTCTGCATACTGATGTACTGCACATGTGTACATACATCTGTATGTTTGCACAGCACATCAGTGCGGTGCTGGATTAGTGTTTTTTTCCCCACCTTTAGAAATTTTAACCCAAACCTTTTAGTGAAACATGGCAGCAACTATGAGGAAAATTAGGGATGTTCTCTAAAAGTCTGGGCAGTTTAATGGTATGGTTACTGGTGTATGATCAATTATATTGCCGGTAATTGCACCTCTGAATTGGCCTGGCTTTTACGGAATGTTTGTGATATTTCTCATATTTTTGCCCTGTTTCATGTACAAGTTGTAAACTATCATTTTTCAGTCAAAAGCCAGCTTCTCAAAAAGACTTGATCAGCCAGACTTCTTCCTGTTGGTAGATGCTCAATTTACAACTAGGATGCTGGTTGGGTTGTCTAATCAATGTGCTCATTTTTGAATACTAATGATCCATTATTGTATAATTTGAGTTGCACTGTCTTTCAACATGACCCTTTGTCTGGCATTCCCTGCATTTTTTTGTATTTAAATCATCACATATCAATTTTTATAGCCTTTTTCCATACTTTAAAATTTTTGTTTTGTGATGGATCACGACAACTGAGTTTTATACTAGTAGAATGCACAGTTTGTTGCAATAAGTTATACACATTAGCTCTATTAACAATCACATACTGCCTCTTTTTAAGTTTATTTCTTCTGTTTCATTGTTTCTGTAGGGACTGTAAACTGATATATCTAGTAACTTCTCATTGACATCTTTTCTGCCTCCTCTGCTTTTCCAGACTAACTCCTCCATCTCTCATTTTTCTCAGCATAAACTCCAATAGGCGAACAAGTTGCCATCTTCTATATACAATTACTCCAGGTGATCATCAGCTCTGTCTCTGGTGAACAAGTGGTCTGGTAGCAGAAGACTTAATCTTAGCATTGTGCAGACATGCTGCATTGCAGTGTCCAACATGCACTAATTGTATGCATCAGAAAGTTCTGTAGTGCTACCCTTTCAACAAGCAGTCTATGCGGCCTGTAATACTAGCTGTAGAGGTGCACTGTCTTGATGCTCTACATCTAGCTCCTCTCCCTGCCCTTATAATTTCTGCCTTTCTGTTCCTGCACAGCACTGTGAGTATTGAGCCAGTAGCCCCCTTTGGCAGTACATGATCGCCTCCCCACTGCAAACCATTTCAGCTGTGAAGGCAGCTGTGTTTCACAAAAGACTCCTGCCACACACCGGCACTCAGCACATCTCCATTGAGACCAAAGTAGTATGAAAACAAGTTAGTACTGGTTACACATCCTTATTCATGTACAGGGATATACAGGCATTCTGGTGCTGGCCTTCACCATTGGTAACTGCCTTGATACAATTCAGGTTGTGCTGCCCAAAGCTTTTCTGCAAGTTACCATTTTTATTGCAGTTGTCTACATAGTTCCCTATGTAATACAATATACATTATGTTCTGGTCCTTCTACTAACATAATCAGTTCAGGTGAACTCACTGGTTTGGGTGGACCAAGTCTTACTTCTCTGATATAATGAGAATTGGAGGGCAGCCATATGTCTATGCACACACTTATTGGCTACAAAGTCTACTGAGTATAGTTCTGCATTGTCCCATCTCCACCCTGGCCAACCCTGGATTATTATACTTATATTTTATGCACACCACATCTCGGCTAATGCAGGCACTAACTTCCAGGTCCTTTCCTCTCTATCCTTCACCTGACATACTCTCTCTCTCCTCTCAGCAGTCACCCCTTCTGCGTTGACATCCATCTAATTCACTTATGCAAAATAGACACATCCTTTATCTCCCATGCATTGACTTAGAGTTCCTTTTGCAAACCAACACAGGTCTATACTAGCATAACCACTATCCCTGCCCCCCTCCCAGCACAAATGTATCACATTCCTCCCCTTCTTCATTTTGCGAATATTATTTAAAATTTTTGTTATTGGGTTACTAATTCCAGTCTGGCTACCAATGGCGTTCTTCACCAACCACTTTGATTGATCTACTCCACTGCTTATTACTGCATTTACAGCATCACATATGCACGATTCCAAGCCAAAGCTCCTCCTCCCTCCCAGGCCTGCATTTGCATGCACCCCAAGCTCCACCCTCACACACTATTTATACAAGCAATAAAATGCTATCCAGAGCACACTCAAATCTACCTCCAGATTTCCCACCCCTCATTACTAACCTGCTTACACCCCTACCATAACTACCTTCTCCACACTACCATTTCCAAAGTGCAAACCTCCTCTATACTGAAACAACTTCCTAATTTTCTGCAGATTCTCCATCAAACTCACTCCACTGTTAAATATCATACTCCTTCACTGCTGCATTAAATAAAAAAAAAATGCCCTCCAGCTACACAATACTTCACACCCAAACTTCCCATATGTACCACACTCTATTCTCACTCAGAGTCGTGCATGTCACAGCAGACAGTATACTAAGCAAAATGGAACGTCACATTTTCTTAGAAACCTTCATTCATTCTAGCAACATCTGATTCCTGGGTAATGACAAATACTCTCAAGCTAAGCATGGACTTCCTAAATTGTAAATGCCGCTTTAATGTCTGACCTGACAACAGAACAGTTGGAGACCTACTCCTTAACAATGACTCCATCAACATTACCATCAAAGCTCAAAGCACAATTCAACATGATCATGACAGAAACTGGCTGCCAATACTTTAAATCCGAGCAACAAATTCCAGCAGTTACTACATCCTTAGACCTGCAGACCACTTCAAGGTCACCCTACTTTTTAATGAAAGTTTGCGACAGACTTATCCATTCTATAAGCATCTTCTTCCCCATTGACTTCAAATATGAACTCATTACACAACAAAAACTCAACATTTTATCACTATTCAGGGTCTAGTAAAGCCAGTCAAGGATCCCACCCATCCAAATTTCAAATGTGGTAATCACTCTCTTCTTGACCTAACATTATCTCCAACCTATGTATCTCAAACCCTTCATCAATGGCAACTTTCAAATAGCAACTTGCACTCATAAAAAGAAATCCACCCTCCCCTAAACTCATCATTTTCCACCCAAAAACTGAAGAAGCAACTGAAGCCCTCAAAACTGAACTCCTTCAAAAAGACTGGTCACACTTTTGGTCTCTGAAAGTCCCCTCAGAATTGGGAACAGCCATAGCTAACCATCTCTCATCACTGCATGACAACCACTTCCCCAAATATATCCATTCTGTGCAAAGCCACTAAAAGCATATGGATTACCAAAGAACTCAAAACTTTCTATCAGACTTAAGGATGAAATCTGGTCCCAATGGAAAACTTCATCAACTCCATAATCCCATCACAGATTCATCCAACTCAGGGATATAGCTAATAAAAAAACTACTAGACACCCCAAAGCAAATTTCATCCAACTTTCACCAAATCACATCCAGAACAACCAAAATAATTGTTATTACTTAGTGAACCAAGTCGCAGGTCACTTTCTCTTTAGAGACAGTCTAACACTGACACATTAACAACAGCAATTGGTAAATTAATGCCTTTAGACTTCCTGAAAGAATTTAACACCCTTCTCACTACTACCTCTTCTACTTCCAATACAGCCAACCTCAGACATTTCTCCTCTGACCTTGCAATTGCTCTTTCCTATACATTTTACTTCAGATACAGAAAGACAGCTACTTCAAAATTTCTTTGATGTTCCTATAAGTACCGATGGCTCCACCCATGTTTTGCAATCCTCTGTAAAGGGCACATCATTCCTCCACTCAAACATGTTTAAAATATCCGGCTCACTACAAGCCCTGTGCCAAAAGAATGGAAAACAGCAATCATTAAACCATTCTCAAAGCCCATGAACCCTTCCACCCCTAATGATTTCAGGCCTATCACCACCTATCACTTACATTTGGGAGAATTCTTGAAAAACTAACATATTACAAAATATCTCATTACATTTAAAGTTACCATATCCTCTCACATACTGGCACATAGCTTATAGTCAAGGACAAGCATCATGAACTCTTATACTCACAGAAGACATACTATTAAATATGAATAAAGGCTACACAACAGAAATCCTCTTCAGTGATATCACGAAAGCCTTTGACCTTGTTAACTGGTTCATCCATCTTTACTCCATCTCCAGTGCAGAGATATATTCAACACTTTGTTAGGAATCAAAAACTTCCTATCGAATAAGAACATTACGGTCCAAATCAGAATCTCTTCGTACATGCCTGCTGCCCTACATTAGCCTCACAGTGGTCAGTACCCTCTACCATTCTGTTCTCACTATTTATTAATAAACTTCCCTTGACCTACCTCACCTTACAGTCTTATTGTATGCTAGTTATATGATTCTAAACTGATCAGGTACACCTCCACCTAATGATTAAAAATGAGATTTGGAACAGGATCTTATTGTATGCTAATTATATGGTTCTAAACTGATCAGGTACACCTCCACCTAATGATTAAAAATGAGATTGGAACAGGATCTTATTGTATGCTAGTTATATGGTTCTAAACTGATCAGGTACACCTCCACCTAATGATTAAAAATGAGATTGGAACTGGATCTTATTGTATGCTAGTTATATGATTCTAAACTGATCAGGTACACCTCCACCTAATAATTAAAAATGAGATTTAGAACAGGATCTACCACAGCTGACTTGACTGGATACATAATTAGAATAAACTTGTTATTAGCACCAAAAAACAAAATAGCTGCTACTTCAGACCTCTGCAAACTTGATCAATGCACTGGAAGACTGAAGCATCCTTTGCAAACAAGGAAATATTGAAACAGTGCTGTAATACAAAAATCAAGGGATATAGCTAGAGCATAGTCAGAATCTGGGCTTTCAATACATTCATACCACTAAACTCAAGGTAAAGAAATAATTTTCTGGGTAACACAATCTCACACTTCCTTTCATCCACAGTGTATCTAGTTGTACAGAATGGAACTTTTCTACCACTGCCAGGATATGTTTTACTCCCAACTGCTACAGCTTCCAGACAAAATGTAAAAGCCTTAGAAATCAAAACAAACCATAGCTGCAGATTTATCTCCCTTTCCCCTCAGAAATAACATAATTGAACCATTCAGCACACGGGAACACTACTCCTAGCCACCATAATCTTTAACGTAATCAACCAAGAGTTTTTTTTTCTTTTTTTCATCGGCCAACTGGCAAAGTGCACCTCAAATTATTTATTACATCCACCTACAGTCTCTAATTACCTTATAATAAAACTCCACCGCAGAGACCATGCCTTTTCCATTCTAGCACTAACATCAAACCTATCACATCATTCCAGCAAATTAGAAAACATCTCGAGCAATATCTACATTGTAACTAAGCATGACTCTTCTGTTTGTTCACCAAAATGTAGCAATTATTTATTTGATGTTAAACTAACATTTACTTCTGTAGTGTTGTTCCTACACTACTAATGCTTATGGTTACTCTGTCAGTTTGTAACCTTGAGATGAACTGGAACTTTCTCACTTGGATCAGTAGTCTACCAAAATTAGCAAAGAGTAGTAAACAAACAAACAAATAAATAAATAGGTGAATTAAGTCTGTGCACTTGCATACACATTTAATGTAAATCTATATTGTTTTTGTCTATTTTCAGTGATATTGATGTGATGTTCTTCGTCTCCCATTGCTGCAGCCCTTACCTATGGGTACTCCTCTGTCCACAATCGGCCCGAATACCAAAGGGCTAGAACCGGCGTCGGTCATCGGCGCCCAAGACTGACGTCAGTACGTGCCAGTACAAATGCGCATGACCGACGCCATAACCTCAGTCTTTCTTGCCGCGTGGTCCTAAGCAGAAGCAGCATTTGCAAGTGCCGTTCGGCGTTCTGGAATTGTCGGTTTTCGAGTTTCAGACCGGAAACCAAGTTGGCTGGCACCCGTTAGACACTTTTGTCTTTTTCTTGCCTCAGTATTGACGGATGTCAGAAAAAGTTAATAACTGTATTTCTTGTGGGAAACAGATTCCTCATAGGGATTACCATTCACTCTGTATTCCTTGTTTGGGGCCTGAGCACGACGTTGTTGGGTGTCGCTTTTGTGCTACTTTTAACAAGCGTACTATTAAACGTCGGTTGGACTGTGCTAGGCTGGTGTTTGGTAAATGTTGTAATTACAACATGCCGTCGGATTCGCCGACGCCTGGTTCTTCTAAAAAACGCAAAGAGAAGTCTTTGCGGTCCAAACAGGATGAGTCGTCCGCTCCGGACGCCAGTTCTGGAGAACCACTGACTATTTCAGCGGCTCCTTCTGAAAGTTTACCTGAGTCTCAAGGGGAGCCTTTGTTACTACAGGAAGTGGCTTCTCCTGTGTTAGGCCAGGCTGAGGGTGCTTCTCTGATGTCAGTGGTTCCCTCCCCTCATAGGGTAGTTAGGCCTCCTCCTTCTCAAAGCAAAGCCCATTCTAAGTCTAAGTCTGCCCCTGCTGGTGCTAGTCCCCAGGGTCCAGCTCCTAGGAAGCACATGTTAAAGATGGCTGAAGATTTGATTACTTTAATTAGGGGTTCTATGCCCCCCCCTGCGAAGAGGCCCAGGGTAGAGACAGAGTTGGAGGGTTTGGTTCAGTCTTCCAATGAGTCAGATTCCTCTGTAGAAGAACTTCAGGATTTCCCTCCCTATTCTGATTCGGAGGCTGAGGACACTACTCCCTCTCGTCCCCTCCAGAAGATTTTTCTTTCTCTGAGACTTTGCATTCCATGAGGGAACATTTCAAATGGGAGGGCCAGGATTATTCTGATTCTCGAAAAAGGCTAAGAGAATTCTTGTTTTTGCCTCAGCATAGGCCCTTGGCTATTCCCCCTGTACTGGATGTTGTTCAGGATGTATTTTCTGAGGCTGCCCTTAACCCAGATTCTCTGCCTCCTGTCCCGTTAAACCAGATAGATACTACAGGGTTCTGGAAGCTCACAAGTACTTATATAAGAGTCCTAGGGCTGATCCAGAAACTATTACTCAAGGCCCCAAAGGTGTTAGGGCTTCTGTGGTTAGGAATCCAGTTCCTCTGGACAAGGATGCTAGGGCCCTGGATAGGTGGGGTAAAAACTGTATACCTCTTCTACTTTGGCTATGAGAGCTTTAAATTGTCAGTTTCATATGCTCAGGTATCAAAATTATTTGCTGGGCCAATTGAAATGTAAAGTAGATGCTTTAGCTGAAGGTATTGAATGTAAGGAGCTTCAGGATTTAGTGCATGCTTCAGACCAAGTTGGTAAGCATTCTTTGCAGTGTGGTTTTGATGCTTTACAGGCTTCTTCCAGGGTGGCTGCTACTAGTTCAGTTGTTCGCAGGCATGCCTGGCTTAAAGATCAGACCTTGTCGGAGCATGTTAAGGCTCGAATTATGGATGCTCCTCTGCAATCTGATGTTCTTTTGGCCCTCCAGTAGAATCAGTTTTGAAAAATGGAGGAAAAGCTAAGTCTATGCAGACAGTTAAGGACTTTTACATGTTCAGCCCCTAAGTTCAGTAGGAATTGGCCTGCTAAGGGATGGTCTTTCCCCTCTTCGGATTATCAACCTAGGGGCAGGTCGAGGCGAGGTAGAGGTAGGGCTTCCTCTCAGGGCCCTATTACTTCTAGGTCTTTGAGTTCTTCTACCCCTTCTGCTGGGGAGGGCAGGGGTCAGTCCTTTCGGAAACAGACCCAATGACCTTTGTCTTCAGCTGCCGGACTCTGCCTTGCTGGCAGCTCCTCTAGGAGGAAAACTGGGACTTTTCAAAAGGAATTGGCATTTGGTTACCCAAGACAAATGGGTATTGGACATAATAAATCGAGGCTACAAATTTTATTTTCACACATTCCCTCCTTTCAAAGGTATGCCGGATGTGCCTCATCAGCAAAGACTGGAAGCACAGGCACAAATTTCTTCTCTGCTTCAGTTGGGAGCAATACAGGAAGTACCTTCTGCAGAAAGAGGCACAGGGTTTTATTCCCGTCTTTTCTTAGTGCCAAAGAAAGGAAATACTTGGAGGCCAATTCTGGATTTGTCCATTCTAAACACCTTTCTGGAAATTCCAAAATTCAAGATGTTAACACTGCAACAGCTGTTACCTATGCTGGGCAAAGATCACTGGATGGTGACTCTGGATCTCAAAGAGGCCTATCTTCACATTCCTATCAGGCCCAGTTGCAGAAAATTCCTGAGATTTCGGAATGGGAATTTGCATTATCAGTTCTCTGCATTGCCCTTTGGCTTGTCTACTGCGCCCAGGGTATTCACAAAAGTCCTGGCTCCAGTAATAGCTTTTCTCAGACTAACAGGAATTCAAATTTATCCTTATCTGGACGACTGTTTGATTCTGGCTCAAGGCAAGCACGAACATCTTCAACATCTGCAGTATGTAATGACAGTTTTAAGTTGCCTAGGGTATTCTGTGAACGAAATAAAGTCCAGTCTAGTACCCTCACAAGAGATGTGTTTTCTGGGCGTAAGACTGAATACAGCTGCTCAGATGGTATTTCTTACCCCGGACAAACAAAGAAATCTTCACCTATACTTCCAACAGCTATCAGTAATGTCCAGGCTGACTGCAAGGACAGTCCTTCAAGCCTTGGGGTTCATGGCATCTTGCATTCTAGTACTTCCCAATGCCAAACTGCATATGAGGAAGCTACAATGGTATCTCAAAAGCGTTTGGACTCAACACAGCCACGATTTGGACACTGTCATTCGGATTCTACCTTGCATTCAGAAAGAATTTCTGTGGTGGGCTCAGGAATGTCACCTAAACAAGGGGCTCTCTGTGACCCAACCAGAGGCAAGTCAGATATTGACGACAGACGCCTCGGAGTCAGCCTGGGGAGCTCATTTCAGAGGAAAATGGATTCAAGACCTTTGGCCCCCAGAGCTACTTCACTTGCATATCAACATGAAAGAGATGCTGGCAGTTCAATTTGCTTTGGAAGGATTCAAGAGCCTACTTCAACCAGGACTGGTGTTGATTCGAACAGACAACACAACTGTCATGTGGTACATCAACAAGCAGGGGGGAACTCATTCTTACCCTCTTTGCAGACAAGCAATGCTGTTATGGGAAACTGCTTTGAATCTGCACATCACTCTTCCAGCACAGTTTCTGCCAGGAGCACAAAATTCGTTAGCAGATGTTCTGAGCAGACAGATTGCGGATCCTCACGAATGGAAATTGGACCCTCAGGTATTTCTTCAGTTGACCAGGGCTTGGGGAACTCCAGACATAGATCTGTTCGCTTCTCCTCTGAATTTCCAACTGCCACTGTTTTGCACAAGGCTGTTTCATCCAAAAGCCTGGAAAATAGATGCACTATCCTTCAGTTGGAGCAACCTTCACGTGTATGCTTTTCCTCCTTTGCCTCTTCTTCCAAAGGTGCTGTTGAAAGTCAGGAGGGACAAACCTTGCATGATCCTTATAGCACCGGATTGGCCTCGTCAGCATTGGTACCCTCTGTTGAGGAGCTTAATTCATGGAACACCTTGGCCATTACCACAGATTCCTCACTTATTGTCTCAGGAAAACAATCATTTTCTCAATGTTAGGGTGCAATCCCTACACCTGACAGCCTGGCGCATTCTGTTTTAGAGAAGGAGGGCCTTCAGCTCCCTCAACAAGTTTTGGATGTTATTTTGGAAGCCAGGCGTCCTAGTACTCGAAAAGTTTATGCTGATAAATGGAAGAGATTTTTCTTTGGAGTTCAGCTAAAGGCTTTGATGTCAAATTGCCTAATTTGAGTTGTACATTGCAATATTTGACTATTTTATTGGACAAGGGTTTGTCCTTCTTTCTGTAAAAGTGCATGCTGCAGCTATTTCTGCTCACTATGATTGTGACCCTCCTTTATTTTCACATCCATTGGTTAAACAGTTTCTTAGAGGGGCAAAGAATATAAGACCCCACGGAGGGCTCCTACTCCTACCTGGGATCTTAATTTTGTTTTGGAAAAGCTGACTCTGCCTCCTTGAACCTGCAGCTACAGCTGAATTGAAGTTGTTGTCTTGGAAGACTGCTTTTTATTGGCTGTTACTTCTGCTAGAAGGGTATCTGAATTACAGGCCCTCATGGCAGTGGAACCTTTTCTGATTTTTCACAAGGACAGAGTTTCCTTACGTACTAATCCTACTTTTCTGCCTAAAGTGATTTCTAATGTGGCATTGAACCAATCTATACATTTGCCTACTTTTTATGCTGACCCCCAAAATGAAGGGGAAAAAGTTTTGCATTCTTTGGATGTACATAGGCAGTTAAGGTATTATTTGTTCAGAACCAAAGAGTTCAGAAGATCTCAACAATTATTTGTTTCGCTTTGCTTTGACTTCACGAGGGAAAGCTGTCTCAAACAAACTATTTCAAGTGGATTGGCCATTGTATTGCTTTTGTTACTCTCATCATGGAAAGGAGGTTCCAGTTGGGATCAGGCCTCATTCTACTAGGGCTACGGCCACCTCTACTGCTTTTTGAGAGGGTAGCTACTAAAGACATTCTAGAGGCAGCTACTTGGAGTTCTGTACATACCTTTACAAAGCATTATCATTTACCTCTTTATTCTAGGTCTAGGGCTGGGTTTGCCACTGCAATCTTACAGGGCATGTTAGCAGCTCCTACTGCTATTTAGTTAGCCAGCCTCCCTTTTTCCGTTGCTCTGGGATTCTACCCATATGTAAGGACTGCAGCAATGGGAGACGAAGAACATAGTACAGTTTTGTACCTACCATAAATGTAGATGTTCGAGGATCTCCATTGCTGCAGTCCAATTTTCCCTCCCTCCTTCCCCCCTTTTCTTTTTAGGTTGGGGTTTGGGTGGTGTTTTTTGCATTCTGACGTCTGAGGCAAGAAAGACTGAGGTTATGGCGTCGGTCATGCGCATTTGTACTGGCACGTACTGACGTCAGTCTCGGGCGCCGATGACCGACGCCGGTTATAGCCCTTTGGTATTCGGGCCGATTGTGGACAGCGGAGTACCCATATGTAAGGACTGCAGCAATGGAGATCCTCGAACATCTACATTTATGGTAGGTACAAAACTGTACTTTTCATTCTTGTTGAAGTGTCACAGACTCTGCAGAAACAGTCTTTATATGCTGACAAAACATATGACACACATAAATTAGCTTCTTACTATATCTATGAGTTCTTTTCATATAGTCCTGTTAGTTGACATACTTTAACATACTTCATATTTAATTAATATGTGAACATTTTCAGTTTACTTTTAACATACTAAGTTCATAGACAAGCTGCCTCTGTTGGCCATTTTAAGCCTAGCTAATTTTCTTGCTGTGAGGTAAACAGCTTAAGCATTATGCCAGCCCACAATCAATTAACATGTAACCACTTGTCAGTTTGTTTTACAGAACCAATTAAATCAGTTTTTACATAGCTACACTGATCATCTTTTTTGTTGTTTTAGCAGCAAAAACTCATCTCATTTCAACCCCACTGCTAGACAGGTCAGCTAGCCTTCCTTTATTTTTCTTCCTTTCCAGTTCCCAACTTTATTGCTTAGGTCATCAAATGAATCAAAGGCACCTGGATTGCAGTCAAAAGTGCATCCTTTTATGCCATTGAATTGACTTATAATGTATCACTTTTAGACCAGTATTCATAGATGCTTGTGGAAATGTGACAAGGGTATTCCTAATGTTTATGAATGAGGATAGCAAAGGCAAGATCCATAGAGGCCATCTACATGAATGCAAAGGGCCTTAATAATGAGAAGCAAATAAGTAATGTTCTAAAGCATAGTATACTAATTAGGTGGTTTTGCACTTCATAGTCTAACATCCCAGCAGTATGCACATCCATTTTTAAAAGTGATGATTCACGTTTGATATTGGAATTGCAATCCACAAATGTGTTTGTCCAAGTATAGGCAAACACTTCCATGACACAAAAATGAATTATTTCTTCCAGCAACCCCTTCATTACTCTGTATTAAGTATGCACAAGCACTAAAGTAACAAATGTAAATTATTTTTCCTAACAATCACTTCAACAGTCTGATCATGCATGCCCAGGCACTTACCTGAAACATAAATTAATTACTTCCCCAGCAACCTCTTCAGTAGCATTTCCTAGTATGCACAAACACCAAAATGAAGCATTCACCAAAGTGACCCCTTCAACAACATGCCCTAGTATGCACAAACACTACAATTAAACATTTGCACAAGTGACCCTTTCAGTAACATGTCCAGATATGCATAAGCACCACAATTAAACATTTCCCCAAGCGACCCCTTCAGCAACATGCTCTAGTATGCACAAGCTCCAAAATGAAACATTTCCACAAGCAATCCTTCAGTGTACAAGCACCAAAATTAAACATTCACCCAAGTGACCCCTTCAGTAATTTGTCCAGGTATGCACAAGCACTAAAATGAAACATTTCTCCAAGTGACCCCTTCAGTAAAGTGTCCAGGTATGCAAAAGCACCAAAATGAAACATTCACCCAAGCGACCCCTTCAGCAATAAGTCCAGGTATGATCAAGCACTGAAATGAAGCGTTCACCCAAGTGACTCCTTTATTAATATGTCCAGATATACACAAGCACTAAAATGAAGCATTTCTCCAAGTGACCCTATCACTAACCTAACATACCCTGGTATGGACAACCACCAAAAATGAAACATTTCCTCAAATGACCCCCCTTTAGTAACATGCCCTAGTATGTACAAGCACCAAAATTAAGCATTCACCCAAGTAACCCCTTCAGTAATATGCCCAGGTATGCATAACCACTAAAATGAAACATTTCTGCAAGTGATCCTTCAGTAAAATGTCCAGGTATGCACAAGCATCACCTCTTCAAAGGAAACTCTTTTCTAAAATACATAACAGATG
The DNA here is from genome assembly GCF_019279795.1 of Protopterus annectens. Lineage (NCBI taxonomy): Eukaryota > Metazoa > Chordata > Ceratodontiformes > Protopteridae > Protopterus > Protopterus annectens. Next base: position 366,978,358 of record NC_056729.1, on the reverse strand, counting down.
ATGTAGAACATGAACTATTGCCTAATCCACTCTGCTCACTCACCTAATCATTTTTCAGCACAGGACACTCCTTTTCTTCAACAGGTATGAGGGCATGGAACTCTTTTCTTCCCTACTACTGCATGTTTCTAAAACATATTAGAATCCTACCTGTTCACCAGACAAACTGCATCTGCTTCATTTCCAGGCCTAAACCAAAAATGACACCAGTGCTATCTCATAGGAACATACGCCTCTCAACAATGTCATCCTACTCTTTTTCTAACAAAGAACCCCTCCATCTGCATATAATCAACACAGTTTCTCTCTGAATCTCTCGTCCTTTAACCTTCTTTCATAGACACAAAAATAATGGACTCTGTGCATTTTAATCATGGAGTTTTGTATTAGCCCTCAAATGTTATCTGCCAGATCTAGCTCAGGACATGTTTTTTCAGGAAGATGAAATATTAACATATACTTGTAAATACCATTCATCATAATTTATTTTATTCAATTCTTTCATTTTCCAAACTAAACATTTTGGCGTTTACATGTTTGTATGTACATATGTATGTATTATCTATCTGTCCATCTATCCATCTGTCTGTGTTATCTATCCATCTATCTCTCTATTTATATAGGTTCATAGGTTGGTACTGGGCTATCTGCCTGAAGGCATATATTAGCCCAGCCACGTTGTGCGGTATTCACCGCCCTTTAGTAGTTCCCTAGACCCTTGTACTAGCAGCTAGTACCCTTGGCCCCTATCTAGTAGTGCTGTTGGTGTGATCCCCGGTGTGAACTTTCTGTTACCCATCCACTCATCAAGGTTCCTCTTGAAGAGTGATAGTGAGGGGCTCTGTCTTATGTAGATTGGGATCCTGTTCCATAGTAAGGGAAGTCTCTGCGAAGGGAATCTATCCCTCCAGCATGTTCTATTCATTGTTGTGTTGAGGTTTATATCCCTAGAGCGTGTAGCTCGAGTAGATTTGGTTTTGCTAAGATGGAGCATGTTCAACAATTCTGGGTTGGACATGGCTCTGTATGTTAGACAGAGATCGCCTCTGAGAAAGTGATATGCAACAGAGAACAGTCTTAGCTTTTTCAATCGTGCTACATAGGGCAACTGTTTATGGGCACGCATTCCATAGGTGCTAGGTTCTATGGGCCTGTATAGGTCTCATCTAAAATATTTGTTAATTCTGGGCAGAGTCTTAGCATTAACAGAACAGTCCACCAGACTGAAAACAGCTGTGACAGTAAAAATGAGTAAAAACTAAAAATACAAACTCATTTAGCTTTGCTGTCTAAAAGAAGTAGGATGTTGCAGCTTGTTTTTTGTCCTGCCATGCTATCACTCACCCACCTTACCATGAAAACTGTATTCCTCCACTACAAGCTGAGAAGGTGCTATACATTACTGGACAGTGGCATTAGTCACAGAGGGCAGCTTGCAGCTATTCTTGGGTTTACAGGCATAACCTGTTATTGTAGCTGCACTGATGCTGTAGTGACTGAGTCCACTTTTACTGACAGCAGCAACTGAAAAAAAACAGTAAGTACAAAATATTTTAGACTGAATTTGACAATGTCAGAAGTAGAACATGCATTTATTTTTATTTAGGCAACTAGCTCCACACGTAATTTCTCAAATGCCTTTGTATATGACAGAATCCTAGTTATGAATATATGGCTTTAAAACTAGCTAAGACTAGCACTCAATACATTGAATTCATTATAATAATGTCACTTAAAAAGCAAACTTATGGTCTTGCTGAAGTTTCTTTGTTAATGTACATAATTTATCTTTTGCTGTTAAAGTATAGTCTGTCTTTATTTTTTGAAGTATCCAATTGTAGTGACTAATATCTAGGAAAATATTACGGTTATAAGTGCTTTAGAGCAGATTTCCTACTTTACTTTGTTTTAAAGAAAATTATGTTTTCATCACAGAACTGGACCAAAGAAATGTTACTTTCATTTTGTGGACTGTGTGTCCTCTATGTTTGATAACACTGCTGCTATTTGACATCATTGGCATGAAGAGACACCCACTGCAGTATCAGCTGTAGTAAAATGTGTTCTTCAAACTGGCTGAACTCATAACTCATTTGTATTGCCACTTAAAATAGTTTAAGGTATGTGGTGTTGGTTTAAATGCTTAATTAACAAAATTTCTTTGAAATTCAGTATGCTAAGCCATAAAGGGCTTTGACTGATATATTCAACTTTGATTAATATACTGATTGTTGTAGTCAACTTGATAAGGTATTCTGTGATTGTTTGGCTCTGTTGTAGATGGTGATCTGACTATAAGGTGAGGCTCTGAAAAGAATGAATAAATATATCTAACTAGTTGCTTTGTTGAAGGGATGTCCTTATGCATTGGTTCATGGCTTACTGACCCAAAATGCTTTTCCTAAACTCATTTATATTTTCCAGTTACTTTGATCGCTTAGGCTTGAACAAGAACTTGATGATAATTCAGTGATATTGATAATTTTGAGCTTTCCTCATACTGTGGGTGACTTATTATAAGTCTAGGTTTCTTAATTTCCTCCCATGTCTCAAACGTGCTGTGAAACAAATTAATGATCCTCTAAATTGCACAAAAGTGTGTGTGTGTGTGTGTGTGTGTGTGTGTGTGTGCGTGTGTCTGCACACATGCACATTTGTATATCTATGAGTATACAATCTGAGATGGACTACCCACCCACGGTAGTGGTGCTGCGGTAGCGTTGTCGCCTCACAGCAAGACGTTGTCGCGTTTGATTCTCAGCTAGACCGTCTTCTGTGTCGAGGCATGCATGAATGGGCGTGCCTTCGTTGAAGGTTGGGCGTCGGGGCTGGTAACTCGGCACGTAAAAATCCACTACCAAACATTAGCAGATCAGAGTTCTGCTGTGGCGACCCCTAACCGGGATAAGCCAAAAGACACACACACACACACACACACACACACACACACACACACACACACACACACACACACACACACACACACACACAATCTGAGATGGACTAGTGTCCTGTCCAGGCTTTGTTGGCTGATTTATGCCTGCCTCCACAGCCCTGAATAACATAAAACAAGTATAGGAAAATGACTGAATGAATGAATGAATGAATGCATTAATTAATTAATTTTACCATACTGAATACACATTCACCAAAGAAAATGTAAGCAATCAAACACAGCTCATATTTTTTCAAAATAGCTCTGGAAAGTCAGTAAAATATACATTGTTGTGGTATGACTTGTAATTTTAACTATTTGGCTTTTCTGCACTTATGCTGAAATGAAATGTTTACTGCTGACTTAAGCAAGGGCTTTGGGATTGCAGAACAAAATATTGGTATGTCTTAGCTGCATCTGTTTAATGTTGAATGACAGCTCTTTACATTTTAACAGTGCTAAACACAAGTGAATGTATATGTGAGGAATAGAAAGACGTTTACATGGAACTTGCTTGGCTCTTCTATGTCCAGCCAAGTGAAAACTGCTCTCTTGTTTTTTACAGAAGGATTATACTTGCTGACCATGTATCATTTCTTTTAATGATGTAATGCAGGGCAAAAGCATACAATGGAAAATGTAGTGTGTGACTTAATGTAGTAAAAGAATCTGCTTGGGATTCCTGAATACATTGCATAAGCACACTCAGAGCATATTTTGCACTCAGCAGTTAATACCCTCCCACCCACACAGTCTACATTATTTCTTGGATCTGTTTTGTGTTCATCTTGCAGACTTTATCATCTTAGAAATCAAAGTTGATTGATATACCACCCAGGTGTGACTGAAGTTTAGTTTGTGAACATTCAAATGTTTTCTAAGAATGTTGTTAGTGTGTGTGTGTGTGTGTGTGTGTGTGTGTGTGTGTGTGTGTGTGTGTGTGTGTGTGCATGTGTGTGTGTGTGTGTGTGTGTGTGTGTGTGTGTGTGTAGTGTAAACAATAATTTAAAAACATTCTTTGGCCGAGAGTTACAGGTGAATCGTATGGATTTTACAACTTGACAACGGGTACTGCTTCACAGTTGGGTATATTCAATAATTGTTAGCATGCTGAAACAAAGACAATACATTAAGCATGACTTTTGTATGTTGTCAGTTTATAGCTTTTCTGTATTGGCTGGTGTTATATGTAGTACTACTAAATGATCCTAGGAACAATTTCAGTTCCTTAATGTTATCATATAACTTAGGTTAAAAAACTATTGCTAGTGAAGCATTTGTTCTTTATATGTCTTCATATACATGCATTTAAGTTTGTCTGTTTGCTTGTTAATTGTCTGAGTTTGTCAAAAGTCATGGCCCAAACAAAATGGTATTTAATGTACTAGGATGACTTTCTTATGTTTTGCATAATTCTGTAACTTAAATGTGGCATATGCAAGTTCTTCATAACTGTTAATTTCTAATTGTCACTATACCTTAATGATAATGCTGTAAACTGTATGATACATTTGTTTCATTCCTACGGCAACTACTTACACATTCTGCAATTCTGAGAAAAATTATTTAATCAGACCGAAGCTTCCAAGTCATGTTTAATACCAGTTGTGTTGGTGTTATCCATTTAACAAAGCAAGAAAAATGTAACTTTGGCCTTTGTCATGGTACATGGTTATGGTGGTTAATTCGGCATATAAAACTAAATAATGAATAAATAAAATTAAAGGTATGAATTGGCCAATGCAGAATTTTTTTAAATAATGTGGTCTAATTTCTATGAAGAAACTACTGCTGGGCATAATTTTTTAAGGTTTCATATTTAATGAAATGGTAAGTGTTTTTTTTCACCCAGATGACCACTGTATATGCTTAGTGACATCTGTAGGCTCGCCAGGACTGGAACTTGATATAAATCTCCCACCCTGTGTCAGATAAACTTGGTAATGAAAATGAATGACTAAACTAAACTAAACTAAACTAAACTAAACTAAACTAAACTAAACTAAACTAAACTAAGCTAAACTAAACTAAACTAAACTAAACTAAACTAAAATAAAATAGTCATTATTGAAAGAAGAGACAACAGATGACTGACTATGTGTTTTTGTGTATGGGGTGTATGTATGAGTGGGAACACTCTCTCTTTGGTATTGAGACTGGTGGGTTCAGTTTAGTAAGCACTTGTCTATACTCAATGATGATTTATATTGGAGGTAGTCTGTACAACTAATAGTTATTGGCCAGCAACATGAGGAACTATGAGGCAATTAATCCTGGAAATGAAACCAATAATTCTCCTCATATTCCAAATAATGACAGTATGTGAATGAGTGAACAAGAATGTGTGTGTGCGTGTGTGCATGTGCGTGTGTGCGTGTGTACGTGTGCATTTGTACGTGTGCATGTGCGTGTGCGTGTGTGTGTGTGTGTGTGTGTGTGTGTGTGTGTGTGTGTGTGTGTGTGTGTGTGTGTGTGTGTGTGTGTGTGTGTGTGTGTGTGTGTGTGTGTGTGTGTGTGTGTGTGACAGACACCATTTCACCCCTTGTTTGGATGCAGAAAAGAACGTTTCTAATCATCTGAAGAAATCACATTCATGATGTGGTACAGAGAAGTAAATACATAACGATGTTCTAAACCTGAAATGTGTACATTGAAAATGAAAATGTTAAAGTTAGGCAAACATTCATATGCACCTGATGGATAGCTAGCTGTCTTACAGATAGGACCCAAAAGTTAGGATAGGAGGAGACTATCTCCACAAAGAGGCCAGTCACTAGTGCAGCCCCTCAGGGATAGTTGGTGGGCCTCTCTTTTTTGGCATCTAATTCTATGACATCAAGGCCAACAACAAGATCTCTGGCTGACCAAGTTTGCAAATAACTGCAAACTAGGTGCAGTCATCAGATCTACGAGAGACACAAATACCCTTCAACAAGGCCAGCCACAGATAAATAAGGTACCAGATCCATTGTCTGAAAATCAATGCAAAGAAATGAATAATAGTTGCCTTTGGAAGGATGGCCACCCCTGGAAATGATCACATTGATAATAACACCCCAAAAGTAGACCCAGTAATCAGGGACTTGGGAACACATGTGGACAGTAACATCGCCTTTGACTATCACATGTTTATGGTGGAGAGAAAATCATTCTATGTTGTGCAACTTAAAAGCAAGGATATGGCATCTACGCCCAAGGATGTCATTGTTCCACTGTACTCAGCCCTCATTAGACCAATCAGTGAGTAAAATGCTTCCTTTGCTATGTATCTGATCACACATTTGCAACAATGGGAGCACCCACAGAGGTTCCTCAGAAAAAGAATACATGGTGAAAACATCATCTCCTACTTGGACTGTCTCAAAGCCCTATCCCATTACTCTGTCTCCTACAGACTGCTGCAAGGCAATCTATGCCTGGCCTACAAAGCATCATCTGATCCTGCTCTGATGGACCTGTTGTGCATCTGTAAAACAAATAACTTCAGAAATACCCAGCATAAAGACTTAAAATCCTTACCTGCAATCTAAATAGGACATATTAAAGAGACAGGTATATTTCATAGGGATCACCGATGCTCAGGAACAGGCTTCCCATCCATGTAAAGAAGAGTTTTCCCTAACCAAATTCAAGTGTAACATGGACCAGTGGATGGAGAATCAGAAATGTACCCCTGGACTGGCACCTACACTTTATATGCACAGTCAGCCTATAAATGTATGATCACCCATTGCCAAGACAATATCCAACCCTTAAATTTACCCTGGGGTATCAAAGCATGCCAGATACATTTGAGAAAGCATGGCTAGTCTTCAAAGGCCCCTAGGGCTGTTAACCTAGTAATCACCTGTGAACTCATGAATCTATTTACAAAGCAGAGCATAATTTCATTGTTTTGACATTCTTCAGTATAATCCATTATGCCTATTTTCTCATATCTTTCCTGTGACTCTGCTTAATGAACTAAAGTTACAAAATGTAAATATTGTGCTAGAAATGTAATTTCATTTTGTGAGTGAGAAATTGCATTTTCATGACTGAACTGATATTTTATTAGTTAAGGCTTCTTAAACTGAAAGCAGAAAATATGCATCAAAAATAACAAAACTTTGAAAACATGCAAGCAGAGGCCTGTCATATTAAATGTAAATCTTCACTGCTGGCATTTATCAGGAATTTTGACTCACATCACAAAATGAGTAGGAGTATAGTATACAGAGTGGATACTTGTCTAGTACACAGGGTGATTAGTAGTATTATATACAGAAAGGGTAGCAAAATAAAGCAGAATATGATTAGTAGCAGCAGCAATAGTAGTAATAATAGTAGTTGTAGCAGTAGGATCAGTAGTAGTAACATTAGTAATAATAGTAGTAGTATCCATAGTATCAGTACTAGTAGTACTAGTAATAGTAGTAGTATTAATATCAGTAGTACCAGTAGTAGTAGTACTAGTTATGATAGTAGTATTAGTAGTAGTACTATTAATAGTAGTTGTAGCAATAGTACTAGTAATAGTAGAAGTATTAGTATAGTACACGTACAGGATAGTAGTATAGTGCACAGACCGGATAGTAGTATATTATGCAGGGAGTATAGTAGAATATTGCAGAAAGTGAGTAGCACAATAGTGTACAGTGTTAGTAGTAGTATAGTCCCAAATCCCAAATCTCAAAAAGACTAAACTCCTACTTTTCCTTCCCCGTCCTCATTCTCACCGTAAAACCTCCTTTGTTATTAAATCTTCTAACAATACAACTATCCAGCCTGATAACTACACAAAACTCCTAGAGGTCATCATCGATGACGAACTAAAGTTCAACCTACACATACTCCAATGTATAAAAAAACACACCAGAAATTAGGCCTGCTATATCGGAACAAAAAATTCCTAACTCCTGATGCTAGACTTACCCGGGGACAGGCCCTCCTCCTCCCCACCCTCCTACATGCCGCCCCAGTACTTACCAATATTCAGGCCACCACTCTCAACAAACTTCAACAAAGTTACTGTAAAACAGCCAGATTCATTACTAACTCCCCATACAACTCACACCACTGCATTGCATTAAACTCTCTCCAATGGCTTGATCTTCCCCAACTACTGCTACTTTATCAATTTCCCATGATACACTCTGTCCTTTATAAACCCTCCTTCTGTCCACCTCTCTCTTCCTTAGTCTCTATCTACACTCCATCCCGAACCCTCCGTACTTCTAATCAACAATTACTTGATATCTACCACCCAACAAAGTCTGTAGACAAACTACTCTAGAAACACTCAGTCGCCCATGCCTGGAACAAACTTCCCCTTGACTTACATTCAGTTTCACACACCTCCCACTTTGAAAACGAACTAAAAACTTATTTTCTCAATTCCAGAACCTGCCCTTGCAAAGACCCCACTTAGTCTCCCTCCCCCACACTTGCCCTTATAAGGACCCTACTTAGTCCCCCTACACTCCTCTCTCAAGAAGTTTCCCATAATGTATTTGCATAATTCCGCACAAACAGCAAAAATATATATATTTTGTTTTACTTTCAACCTTTTGCATTATCTCACTGTAAAATTATATGATACTTAATTTCATTTTTTTCTTTCTTTCTCCATACATGGAACTTTAACTTGTATGTATGCACTCAACAATTGTAAATCTTTTTGCTCTGTCCAACTGCTCTCACTTCAATATTGTGTAAAATTATACTTTGTAATAAATATGTACTGCTGGAGCTTTTCTCCTCGGGTCTCCACTGAAAATGGGCCACAAGCCCAGTTGGACTAACCCGGTTAACAAATGTCAATAAATAAATAAATAAATAAATAATAAAGTGCAGATGATGGTTCGTAGACTAGTGCACAGAATGTGCAGAAGTATATTTTACAGAGTGGGCACTAGTATAGTGCACATCACTGATAGTAGAAGAGAGCAGAAGGTTGCAGTACAATACTGCAGGGTGAGTAATAGTATAGTGCACAGGGGGCAGTTAAATAATGCAGAGAGTGGGTAACAGGATAGTGCACATCTACCACTACATGTGCATTACTAACTACCTGTGGATGTATTATAGTTTAGAGTAGCTGATGAGTGGGGTGGTAAGAAAGAATTGCACTTGTATGAGTAGTGCTTGTCCAGTGCCTCACTGCCACATACACAGTAGACTAAGTGGTGGAGGTATTAGGGTATGCAAAAGTGGTGGCAGCTGATAATATGTATTGCCTTTGTATATAACTAATTAGTTTAGGGCATGGCAATTTTAGTATAGCTAAGGATTTGGAGGATTGTACTTGCACAGTATACAGTTATCATCAATGTGTTATTCTAGTGGTTTGTGAAATAGAGAAAGAAAGTAATGCCATAGCACAATTTAGCCATCTGTGTGCAACACCAATTATCTGAGTGCACAGTCACACTTGCCACCTATGCACTGTATTAATAACTTGTAAAGTGCAGAAAGGCGGTAGTAGTGGTATGGCATTCATCTGACACCAATGTGCAGTACCTACTACCCTGAGTTTCAGGACATATCTGCCCCTATGCACTTTACTGGTGGCATAGTACACACCTATCTCCTATGCACTGGTAGCCATCAGACAACGGTACTTATAGCCTGAAGTCACAGTACACAACTGTCCCTTATCCACTGCACTAATAATACATTCCAAGAGGGAAAATGATGGAGAGTTACTACAAAATGCAGCTGCCACTTATATGCAGTGCCCATTACCAGCAGGTATTGTAAAAAACTTTGAACACCTTAAAGTATACATACTTTTAATATAATAACAGGAGATTGCATTTTGTTACTAGAGGAAACTGCTTAGTTGCCACATATGTAACTGTGTTAAAGGATAGTGGTGTCTGCTGTACAGTACAGTTTTGTTACACTGCATCTCTGTGCTTTATTAAAGGACAGCATTGTCTGTTGTATATTACTTATATGTATTAAAATATGTTATACTGAACGTGGAGTAGGTATTTAATAAGATGCTGTGAAGAATGAGTATCCATTTGTAGGGTATCTCATGAAGTAGAAATGTTCTAAATGTTACATTTTAAGAAGTTAATTATACTGGGAATCATTTGTTCGGTACTGAAAGTGTGAAAGTAGAAAAAGCACATGGCTGCACTTATGTTGTCAAGATTTCTGTTATTTATCAACTTTATATGACTTTAATCGCAATAACAAAATTGTAAAGGTGAATCAATGGGTTTGCTACTTTGTAGTTTTGAGGATTTTAGAGTGTATTATCATTATTTTATGGATACAACGTGGAATGTGAGAATTTGCTTGTTTAAAGATTGCAGTATTTTGTAGTTCGACTAAGACTTTATGGCTTACAAAGAAAAATGCTTTACTATGGTTTAATAATTTCACTATGGAAATGAAAACCCGGCTAACAATGCTCAGTGACAGCAACACTTTAACAGAATAATATACTCACTGCAGTGAGACACCTGATTGGTGGGGCTAGTCAACAAATGTAGAATGCATTAGCCAGCCATAGAGTTGGGAGGGAAGTGAAGTGGATATCTACAAACGTATTAGGATAGAACAAGACCAAGAAAACACATAACCTAAGTGAAAGAAACAAAAAAGCAATTTGTGGTACAGTGACAACCTGACAGACAAATAAGAAGACAAGATTTATTAGGCAAGTATTTCAAACCACTGCATGTGGAACAGTAGCAAAACTTCACAGCTTCTTAGTGCAAGAAATATGGACAAAGCCTAAAGTAATGGGGTTGTTAGGGGACAAAGGCACAAAAATAGAGACAGATTTTGAATATTACTCTTATGAATTTAGAAAGTTGCTAGAATACTCGTATGGATTTAGAAAGTTGTTAGAATAACATTAGTTGTGATAGGATGCATATTCTGAAGGATATTAAGTTAAAAACTCAACTATACGTTATTCTTTAATCAATCCCTATTGATTTGTCTGAAAAACACATTTTATGAGGAACAGACCACAAATATGAGGCAAAAATCTTAGCATTGTACAAATCTCTGAACTGTTGAGAGGTATGGCCCTGCAGAGAAATTACAATGTAGTGTGAGATTGATCTAAATAGCAGAAAAACACTACAGGATAAACACATTACAGATTAGGACTTTGTTTTATTTTGTTTTATTTTAGTTTAGTTATTTATTATTTATGTGCTTGATTTCATACTTGCTTGTTAACTGGGAAGATGGTCTGGTACAAAACCCTTTTCAGTCACTTCCTGGGCCATGAGGCAAACACAACATAGTTCTTATTAAAATAATCAAGACAATAATGTCAAGCAACATAACTGAGAAATATACAAAACTATACAAAAATAACTCCAGTGCAGTATTCCAATATCTCAGCATATATTGAGCACGCCTTTCAACTGTCCAGTTTTTTGCAGAATGTCCAGATTGTTGCCTCATATTTTTGGTCAGTTCCTTATAAAACTTGTGGTTTTCTGACAAATCACTGATGATTGAAGCCACTAAATAATGGAATATATTTGAACTTCAGACTTCATATCTTTCAGAACATGCATGCTAACACAAATTGTGTAATTTTTAGCAACATTCTAAGTTTGTAAGAGCAATATTTAAAATATGTCCCCATTTTTGGGCTTTTACCCCCCTCCCCCATTTTTGGCTTTGTCCAAATTTCTTGCACTAAGAGGTTGAAAGGTAGGATACTGAGTGATCAAAAGAACAAAAGGAGCTGAATAAAACAATAATTATTCACAAACACAAAGTAAACACAGTATTTGCAGTATGTACATTTTGAATATATCATCTGAGTAGATACCTATTTTTACACATTTGGTAAACAAGTCCATGAAGAAAGGAGGATGTAGTCCTGAGAGTTGGAGGTGGGGCTTAACCATCTATCCCAACAGGCTCACATACAATAAAATGTTAAAAAATAGATATGCTGTGACTGAAAGAGACCTAGAAAAGAATGAAAAAAATAATGTACACGTGAATTTATGATCAAACTCAAAGAAGGAACAGGAAACTATGGTGAAATCCTTGGTTACAGTCAAGGTGTCCCATAGGGCTCTGTACAAGGCCCTTACTTATTTAGATTGTATCTTTCAGACCTTACTTTTTCATCTGAGGTGTTCTACAGTCTATATGCTGATGACCTGAAATTGGGTAAACTGATTACAAGTGTTACAGATAAGGCATGTCTGCAAAATAATTTGACTAAATTGACAATTTGGGCACAGGAGAATAATATGTTGATAAATACATCAAAAACTAAGCATATGAGATTTGGGAAACATAAACTGAAAGGTGAATATTTAATACAGCACACAGTGATTGAAACTGTAGACTCATTTAAGGACCTGGGTATATGGGTAGATTCAGCTATGAGTTTTTCTAATCATATCAACCAATTGGTTAATGATAGTTATAGAACTATAGGTTGTATAAAAAGATTTATAAAGTTGAGGAAATCAAACATAATGAAGTCATTGTTTGTAAGTTACATTAGACCCAAACTTGAGTATGGAATAACAATATGGAAACCCTATAAGAAAACAAGCATGAATAAACTGGAAAGAGCACAGCAGAAATATATTAAGGGCATCCATAGATGTGAAAATCTAAGTTATTATGAAAGACTAAAATATCTGAACTTGTACAGTGTCTCTTACAGATATTTAAGAGGAGATCTTATTCAGGTATATAGGACATTTAGGGGCAACTACCTCTGGGAATGTTTGGGGTTATCAAAACGTACTAGAGAATCATAGGATAACCTATGTAGAAGATTATATAGGAATGAGAAGTGTACTAATTGATTCTCTGACAGAGTAGTTGAAGTACTAGTTTAGATATTTTTAAGAACAGCCTGGACATTTATTATGGAACAAGTGTTTTGGCATATTGGCAAGCTAGAAGGGCTTTAATATCTGTGCTTGAAACATTTGTATGCATGTATGTATGTATGTATGGCAATTCTGATGTAGTGAATGTTGTGGAGTGATAGACCAGTGAGTTCTCATATGAAAGAGCAATGGATGACACAGGATAAAACTGAAGAGAATGTGGCACAGGATATGCTCTGGAACTTTCTATAGAATGTCTGCAGGAAATGGAGAATAAAAAATGTGCCCTCAGTTTAGACGAAAATGATCTAAGAGAAGAGCTGCTTGATTTACTACAGACAACAGACATATTAAGATCAATGAAATAAATACACTACAGAAGATCAATAAAACCCAGAAAGTTAGAAGTTTGATAAAACAAATGGACACAGTAATTAGAACTCTTCATAGAGAATCATGCAATATAACAGAAAAAAATAAGATATATTACTGTGCAGCTAAATTAATAACAGATAAAGTCTTACCACAAAAATAAAGGGTAGTAAGGGAAAGGAAAGGGAGTAATCAAATGCCATCATGGGAAGTATCGAACAGAGAAAACTCTAAAGCAATTAAGACAATAAGTGTCACTGTTAGAAGAATATAAAATAGAGAACAGATCAGCAAAAATACTCAGAAAGATGTGATAAAAGCAACATGCAGTATTATAACATATTATGATATATTGTACATAATCGCAAATAATAAATTAAAAATTTCAGCACAGGCAGAAAAACTTAGAAGATATATAGATAAATGTAAAGGAAAAGTGCAAATAAGCAATTTATTAATGACCCAAAAACGTTTTAAAGAAAGTTGGGAAACAAGGCAAAAGGAATTGAAACACCACAAAAAAAGAAGAGATAGATACATTTTGGAGAAATATCTATGAAGATCTTATGGAACATAACAAAGATGCGTAATAGATAAAAGAAATAGAAAGAATAAGAGGTTCAAGTGTACAGGATATGAAATGGGATGAAGTAACGGCGAGAGAGATTGAAACAAAGTTAAGAAAAGCTCCTAATTGAAAAACCCCAGGCCCAGATGCAGTACCTAACTTCTTGTTAAAAGTATTAACATCTTTGCATGAAGATTTATCCATGAGTAAAAACTATTTATATGTGCACCCTGAACAGGCACCAGCCTGAGTTACAACAGGAAAAACAGTACTCCTACTTAAGAGTGAACCTGCAATCTATCCTAAAAGCTATAGACCAATAACTTGCCTTCTGACAACGTATAAACTATACACTGGAATTGATACTGACAGAGTTTATAGTCATTTAAAAGAAAACTCAATCATGAGAATAGAACAAAAGGATAATAAAAGAAAGTTATATGGAACAAAGGATAATTTGTTGTTAAATAAAGTCATAATGGAGAACTATAAAAAGGAGAAGAATCTAAGTATGGCATGATAGACTACAAAAGAGCATTTGACAGTATCCCACATTCATGGATAAAAGAGTGCTTAAAATGTATAAAATGCACTCTAGACTGATCAATTACCTACAGCGACCATGAAACAGTAGCAAACCACTTTGCAGTTAAGTCATGATAAAGGGTAAATTATTATTCCAGGGATAAAAAATTAGAAGGGGGATATTCCAGGATGACCTTCAGTTACCGCTGCTCTCTTGTCTTGCCCTTAACCCATTAAGTTTCTATTTAACTCATTAGGTCATGGCTACAATTTGGCTCCCAGAAAACAACAAAGTGTGAAGACTTCTAATTTTCATTTTATAGATGATTTAAAACTGTAGTTCATCAGATGAGGAACTGAAAGCACAACTGCAAGTGGTAAAAACTTTTTCAGATGATATAAGAATGTCATTTGGTCTTGATAAATGTGCAAAAGCAACCTTTAAAGCAGGAAAGCTGCAGCACCAAGAAGACATCAGTTTGGGACAAGAACGTGATATAAAAGAACTTGAGCAAGAGGAGTGTATAAATATTTGGGAATTGATGAAGGATCAGCAATAAAACTAGAACAAATACAAATAAAACTTAGTAAGGAATATTTTAGAATGCTTACATTAATACTGAAAACAGCATTGACATCTAGGAATACAATCCAAGCTATAAAGCAATTTGCTCTTCCTGTCCTAACTTACAGTTTTGGAGTAACTGACTGGCCCCAAAAGATGATGGAGAGGTTGGACAGGAAAACAAGAAGGATGCTGCATGCTCATCAAATGATCGATAAAAATCAGGGCAAAACAAGACTATATATTCCCCGTTCAAAACTGATTATATGTGTAGATCTGCAATCATGGGACTGCATACATATTTACTGTCCTCACAAGACCCAAATGAAGTGAAAGTTTTGAAATGCGAGGAGAATAAGTTTAACATGACTTCTCTACTTAGTTTAGCAGAAGTATATTGGCATCAAGTGGGAAATCAAACCAGAAGTAGAAAAAAGTTAGGGAGAAAGGGAATGTGCGAAAGAACAAAAGAAAGAATATAAGTTGAAGGATCAGATGAGAAGACGAGAAATGTGGAAAATGCATAAATATAGTTGCAAGTATAGAAAACTCTTAGAACATCCTCATGTTGATCAGGATTGAATGCAGGAATGGTTAAGGAGAGGTGAATATAAACTAAAAGATAAATGGTTAGTATTGGTGGTCCAAGATAGTGGACATGTTATCTTACAACCTCCATTGAACGTGTAGGAGAAAAAGACAAATCTAGGTTTTGTAAGAGAGAATTAGAAACAGTCGCACATCCTGTTGCTGGATGTGATATACTAATTGCAGAAGGACTGCATACTGAAAAGCATGATAATGTGGCAAGACTGTTACATTGGGGATTGTACAAACATTATAATATTCAAGTAGCTGAAAACATGAGCCACAAAACATTAAAGAAAAGTATAAAGTTTATATCACATGGGATCACCCATTACCAACAGTTCAAAAAATTGATGTGAGAAAAAACAGATATAGTAGTCCATGAAAAGAAGACAAAAGTAGCACTGAGCACTGAAATTGCTGCACCCAGTGATTACATCGTCTTAAGTACAGAAAGACACAAAGTCATAAAAACCAGAAATGAGGGCAGTGTGGAGGAAGGATACCCAGATAGTTCTAACAGTAGTAGGAGCAATGGCTCTTAAAAAAAATTTACAAGAAAATTTAGATATGTTACTGATACATGTAACTCCATACAAATTGCAGAAGGTGCCATTACTGGGCATATTGCAAGTGCTACGCAGAGCACTTCTGGCTAACACCAAGGACTGAAACAATGCTAATTTTATCAGCTTTAATCATGCTTTGACTTAGGAATGGGGTCCAGTCTCATCATGGTATTAGAAACCCAAAAGACTTGGAGAAATTAAAAAAGAAGGAGGGTATTCAGTGACTGCTAGTGTCATAGCATAGCATTAGTTACTGACAGCCAGTTTAATTCTGTTTTAGCTGTTTATAATATGGCCACATATGCATCTACAATAAATGCTATTGCTAAAATATTGTATAATGCACCTGTCTAACTCTAAGTATGTATAAAATAGTTTGGCTATATATGTTATCCCAAAAAGGCTTCCCCTCCAAAAAAGAACCCCACAAGATTAAAGAGGACAAACACTGGATTCATAACAGTTTCATTGTGTAGCTATGTCATTAGTTTCTGTAAAAATACAGGTTCCAGAAAGCTGCAGTGATCAAAAGTGCAACATTCTTCAGTTGACTAATGCTTTAGTGTTTTCTTTAAAGAAGTCCCACAAAACAGAAACCGTTGCAAGGCACATGACATTGAGAACAGAATATACAATTGTTCCTGAGACTGAACTTGCAAGTTTCTTAAACAATGTTTTTTCAAATAAGAGCGTGTGTTGAGGTGCTTGTAAACAAATATCAAGTAGAAGACTCAGATAATGTTATGTGTTGTTAACTAATAGCAGGCATGTGAAATACAAATTAAAACCCAGGTATAAACAATTAATATCAGCTAAGGGTGATATAGGGCAGGAGCTGCTACTGCTGTCTCATAGCATTTTGCTATGAGCTAAGCTTCCTTCTTTACAAAGCTTGCATGGCCTTCCTGCGTCCTTGGCTCTGTACATTCGTTTATTGCCATATACCAAAGAGATGCTGTAAGTGAACTTTAATTATCTAAATGACATGATGAGTGTATGTGCCCTGTGATGGAGTAGTGCCCCATGCAGAATTAGGACTCAGCTTTATAGCAACTGAGTGCCAGAACAAGACTGAGCTTCCCTGTAATCATGAATCTGATAATATAAGTTACAGAGATGGAATGGAAGACTGAATGGGTGAATAATAAAATGAAAGTTATACAGTAATGGTTACAGAAACATGGGTCAGCGATAAGGAATTCATGAAGTCATAGTTTCAGAGGTTCATATTAGGTTCTTGATCCAGTGGACCATTTGTAGCCTAGTCAATGGTCCAACGAATTTGACAAGGCATGTATTATTGCCAGACCCTTACTAATTTTGGCTTTTTTCCACAAGGTCTAGAGTGGCCAGACTTGGGGTGTACTTTATATTGCACATCTAGTCATCCAGATTACTTAAAAGGGGTCAAGGAGCTACTTTGCTTTACTTCTAAGGGGAGTCTATTCCATAAAAGAGGTGTTCGCTGCAAAAAATATCCTAACAACTCTTGAGTAAGTGTTAGGCTGTTAGTTTTGTGAATATATAGGATATATAGGACTAGATCTTTTGAAGCTTCATAGGCAAGACATAGGTCTCCTGTCAACAGTTAGCAGGAAATGGAAGACTGAGAGTGCCTTAAGAGAGTTAGAATATCTCAAAGAAGATATGATGTTGATGTTTTGGTAAGGAAATGTTGTGGTCACTTGAGTTGGGTCATATGCCCAAAACACTTGCTTTATAGGTGACAGCTTGGAATCTGTGCTTATATTCTGATCCTGGTGAGAGAGTAGTAGCAGAGTACATTGATTCCTGACTCTGGTTGGAGAATGAACGTCTGTGTTTAACGCACCTGATTGGTCTGGTTGCTAATTGAGGCATCTACCAGAAAAAGGCTACAAGCCTGCAGACCCTTGCATCATCTGGGACCAGACTGTGGATCACCAAACAGGACGTGGCCTGCTTCTCTTCTTTGGAATGGTGCTAACATTTTGCTTCTGGTGAGATTAGAAGCAAAGGAATATTGTATCCCAACAGAGTGAAGCTGTGCTGAGACCAGCATTAGTAGTAGCCAAGCAGTAGCCATTCATGTGACTCCCCTCTTTTCATCATTCTTGACAAGCTAATTCTTTGTTTTCAGTAAGTACTGCTTGATTTCTTCTTAACTTCAGAATATCTGCCTAAATACTTCATCCTTAAATTTTCACGGTCTACATATTAGTTTCCCCTCAAGTGATTGGCAGTGCTCTGTACAGACTCAGACACCTTGAGTGACATTTTTCCTGTAAAAGTAATATATAAGAAAACAGCTCCAGTACTTAGTAATAATGAGCATCCCTCCTGGCATGTCTAAAGGTCAGTTCCCTGTGCTTTCTCATATTAATCTGGTGAACTTGGGCATTCTGAGGCAGTGTAGCAACTGCCTCATGTACACAGACAACCCTCTCCTCTTACCTCACAATACTTAGACTTGTGAGAGATGTACCTATATAACCAAATTGGAAGCCATGCACTCTCAAGCCAAGACTGGAATAGCTGGTCAAGAGGAGAAGGTCAACACCTGCACCACACCACATGCAACACATAGCCCTCCAGAGCACCCACCATCACAGCTCTCACATAAAAACACAAACCGCACACCCATCTTCGTGGAGGCTCTCAATAGAAATCTGCCAAAACAGCAGAGACCTCCAAGGCAGAAATGCACTTGACCACCACAACACAGCACAAATCACAAGATGCATAGCTCACCTACACAGTGTGCCCCTCAACCTAGGCCCCTATGGCAAAACAGCTTGCCCAATACACTAATTATAGGTGACTCGATAGTGAGGCACACTGATGTCCCACTCACTAGGTTAAATAAGGAGAAGGTAACAGTCAGCTGTCTATCAGGTGCCAGAATCCGACGAATAACACACTCACTCAGGTCACTCCACAACAAGTACAAGTATGACTCTGTCACTGTCCATATGGGTGTGAATGACCTGAGATGCACCTCCCTGGACTACATGAAAAGAGACATGGAGGAGCTTTTGTATTATATGGCCCAGGCAGGTATGACCCTAACCCTGAGCAGCATCTTACCGTCACCCAGAATGATACCACAGTACAGGCAGAAAATGATTGACTTCAACAATTGGCTAAGTTTCTGGTGTCATTCTAAGGGGATCCAGTATCTGTCTGCTTGGGATGACATGATTGACAGACCTCGATGCTTTGCCAGAGATGGCCTGTATCTGTCACCCCTGGGTTTACGGATACTGGCTAAGACTCTTGCCACCCCTATAGTGCCTTTTTTAGGCGATCTTCCAAAGACCAAATTACCACCATAACAGCTATAAATAAATGCAATCTGAGGGTCATGCTGCTCAATGCTAGAAGTCTAAATCTCAAGATGCACTTGCTCGAAGCACTCCTCAAAATGGAGAACATCGACATTTGTGGTGTAACAGAGACCTGGTTTAAAGCAGCAGAAAGCATCTCTGCACTACCAGGCTATGACTCATTCCACACCTTTTGGCCCCAGAACATGGACTGAAGCTCCAAAGGTGGTGGTGTTTCCATATTCATAAAGGATATGCATACCTCCAGACTAGTAGCCCAGCATAATATATCTGAGATACTTCAGGTATGACTAACATTGGGTAAGATGGCGATTCAAGTTGTAGCTTGCTATAGGTCCCCAGCCATGTCCCAAGACTCTCACTCCATGTTCCTAAGCACCCTGGAAACTATTAGGGTCCAACACTCTCATACTAGGTGACTTTAACTATCCCTCCATCAACTGGGAAAACTACTCATGCACCAATACACTGGCCCAACACTTCCTGGAATTCATCAGTTTCAATGCCCTGGGCCAGCTCATTCTTACCCCCACTAGAGGAAGCAACATCCTTGACCTGGTTATTACTAACATGGGCAACTATTGCTCTAAGCCAATAGTCAATTCCTCCCTAGTTAGATCCGACCACAAACCAATCACCATGGAAATCAACATCTCACCCCCCCCCCACCAAAGGTAACTACCATGAAAAACTTCTCCAAAGCTGAGTTTGGGCTCCCAAAAACAGAGGTGTCTAACTTCACGGCACCCATGTCAATGGAAAATAGATGCATGACTGCCGAATCATACACCAGTGCATGGTACGAACACATACATAAATGCATGGAACTAGCCATACCCAACAGAACCAAGACGCTGTCCTCCAAAAAAAGGAAGCCAATCTGGTGGTCCCCTGTCATTAATAAACCCTACAACAGAAGGAAGAAACTGTTGCAGAAAAAGGTGAAGTCCCAAGACTGGAAAAACTCCCTTGTTAGCCTCAACAAAAAGTTGAGATCCCTTATCAAAACCACTAAAGCCAGCTATGAAGGCAGAATTGTGGCAGACATTAAAAACAACCACAAACTCTTCTATAGTTATAGCAAGAATCTCTACGGCAATACCAATGTTTGCTCTGAGTTACTGCACAATGCTACCTCCTATACTGAGCCAGCAGATATACTTTCTGAAGAAGTCTGTATTACAGCAAATGAAAGCGCTTAACCTGTGTTTTTGTTCAGAGTATTAAGTGTGTTTTTATAATAAACGTATCTCCTTAGTTCGAGCTGTGCCGTCAATTTTGTCCTGCACCAGTTTTTGGATTCTGAGCCAGCAGATATTGCCAACATACTCTCCAAACTCTAAATCCCATGCACTTTGGTTTTGTGAAAGGTAGATCATGTCTGCTCAACCTGGTTGACTTCTTGAGTCAGACACCAGAGCTGTGGATGAGGGCAAGGAAGTTCATACAGCCTACCTCGATCAGGCCAAGGTCTTTGATACCATTCCCCACTCAAGAGCTATTGATAAACTCACCAAACTAGGCAGAAAGATTCAGTGCCAACTTTACCCCTCTCTCCCCACTAAAGGACCATTCACAATACCAGAGGAATGCCAGGCACCAGCATTACTGCAGCACATGTTAAAGCTGCATTGTCTAAGGGTAAGAATACAGCATCCATGGGACCCAACAATATCCCTGGCTGTGTTCTACATGAACTACAAAGTGAACTGGCACCACTTCTGTGTGCCCTGTTCAATCACAGCCTCACCTCAGGCTTTGTCCCTACCGAATGGCGCACTGCTACAGTCATCCCTCTCCATAAAGGGGGAGCGACTACAGACCCTGAAAATTATTGCCCCATTAGCCTTACAAGTCTAATATGCAAAGCTATGGAGCCCATCATCATGGACCTAATAACAAGGATATAGGGACTCTCCAAACTCTAAATCCCACGCAATTTGGTTTTGTGAAAGGTAGATCATGCCTGCTCAACCTGGTTGACTTCTTGAGTCAGTCACCAGAGCTGTGGATGAGGGCAAGGAAGTTCATACAGCCTACCTCGATCTGGCCAAGGCCTTTGATACCATTCCCCACTCAAGAGCTATTGATAAACTCATCAAACTAGGCATCAACCCCTATATCACTAGGTGGGTTGCAAATTAGCTCACAGATAGAACCCACAGTGTGAAAGTAGCAGTCTCCATGTCAGACTGCTGACCAGTCACGAGTGGAGTCCCACAGGGATTTGTCCTGGGTCCTCTCCTGTTTGGCATTTACTTCTCAGAAGTCCAGGCCAACACGGAGGGACTCTGGCTGAACAAGTTCACAGACAACTGCAAGCTAGGAGCCATTATTAACTCCCCAAGTGATGTAGACATCCTACAGAAAGGCCTCACTGAGACAAATGATTGGTGTCAGAACCATGGCCTTAAGCTTAATTTCAAAAAATGCATCATTGTCCCCTTTGGGAAAAAAGTTCCCACTAATTACCACATCAGTGAGAGCCCACTGAACACTGAAGGCATTATAAGAGATCTGGGGACACAGGTTGACAGCACCCACTCCTTCGACCACCACATTGCCACTGTGGTCAGAAAGTCCTTCTATGTGGCACATCTCATTGCCAAGAGTTTTGCATCCAGGAAGAAAGAGGTCATCATCTCTCCCTACTCTTCCCTCATTAGGCCAATCATCGAGTATAATGCCCCATTTGGCATATAACTCACTAGACACATGCAACAGCTGGAAAGGCCACAAAAGTACCTTGTGAAGAGGATCCTAGGCCTTAAACACGTCCTCCATGGACAGACTCAAAAAACTCCAGCTATTCTCTGTCTCATATCGTATACTAAGAGGCGATCTCTGCTTAACTTACAAAGCCATGTCTGACCCAGCTCTATTAGAAATGTTACATCTAAAGAAATCCAAATCCCTCCACACCACGTGCTCCAGAGACCTCAACATCATTACCACAATCAACAGAACACGCTGGTGGGACATGTTCATAACCCAGAGACTGCCCATGCTATGAAACAGACTTCCCATACATGTCAAGCAGAGCACCTCACTTGCCCTCTTCAAGAGAAATCTTGATGACTGGATGGGAAATAGGAAGTTCACCCCAGGGATCAATGCAGTGGCTCTACTTGATAAAAGCAGTGGGTACTAACGTCGGGCTGCACGATGCCAGGGCAATTCTATGGGCTAGGCTTGTAAAGGCTCCAGGGCCATTAGCCTAGTACACACCTATGAACCTATGAAGCTATGAACTACATACAAAAGGGGGCATATTATTCTATTATTAGGCTAATAAGGGAAGAGAAAGAAGGACAATGACTTCCGGGTGTAGAAAATATGACCCCAATGATTAGTCTGACTATATAAAAGGATTTCCAAACAACAGTGGTCACATGGTGGTCAAAGGACAGTTGTTTGTCAATGAAGTTACTAGAGTCCATAAGTT
This sequence comes from Protopterus annectens, assembly GCF_019279795.1. Lineage (NCBI taxonomy): Eukaryota > Metazoa > Chordata > Ceratodontiformes > Protopteridae > Protopterus > Protopterus annectens. The sequence continues at coordinate 366,955,641 of NC_056729.1, read as the reverse complement.
GCGTTATTGGGGGTGGTCACTTATTTGATAGAAACAGGGATGCCCAGGCTTATCAAAGACATAAAGCTATTTTTTTATGGAATTTAGTCTGAGGCTGTGATCCAATCACCACTTTTTAGCACGAGTCAGGCCTATATGTAGAATACATTGATCACCTGGAGTATTTATGAAAGGTCTAAATTTGCAGCTATCAACAGACTTTATCAACCACAGGCCATTGGTGTCTGCTTTAACATCAGAGAAACAGATACCAAAGAGTAGTGGTCCCAGGACTGATCTTTGAGGGGCACCACTGGTAACTACTATTTCATTTACAGTGTGTCTACGTCACTAACAGATTGGGTTCTGTTGGTGAGCAAGTTTGCTGTGCAGTGGATAATATAGAGGTTTACATATAATTGCATTATCTTATCAATAATGTTGAAATGTGGAATTGTATCAAAAGCGTTGATCAAGTCAGGTATGCTGTAACTGATTTGCCTGAGTTTAATGTACTAGTGACTTGTTTAAAAATATCTACCAAGTTTAAGATGCAGGATCTGCCTAATGAAATCCAAATTGATTAGGGTCTAGGGGTTAAAGGCTCCTTATGTCCTTATTTATGAGGGCCATAATGATGCAGTCCATTGCCTTGGAGATAAGCCAAGTGAGGCCAATAGATCTATAGTTGCCTGAGACAGTTGTGGGACACCCTTTGAGGAGAGGCATGACTACAGCAATTCTCTGTACTTCTGGCACAAATCCAGTGGAGAGGCTGAGAGTGAATAAATGTAATAAAGAGTCAGGCAGGGAGTAATTGGTGCTTATAAAACCATAAAGTCAGAGCTCATGAAGCTAGTGCTTTCAGCCTTGGATAGAGCCCATATAACTTGTTCAAATGTGATGGGGGTGGGGAGTAGGCATGATAAGATGCTGTGATTAATTTGTGGGAGGCAGGAGAGTCTGATAATATATTAGCAATGACCTTAGGGATTTAGTATATGTATTTTTGTATTAACTCTGAGCATTGCTGGTTACTATATCTTGGGTTCCTGACATGAATAAAGCTTTATGGTTATCCTTAGCATGTATAACGATTCACATTTCATACTTGCTCTTGGAGGACTTCATTTTGTTTCTAAGTTCTTTGTTGATTATTGAAAGCTCTTTTCTAGCTGATGGGGTGTTAAGTTTGCTTTCATGGACTAGGAGTTTCTACCTTGTATTATATAGCCTGCCAATGCTAAGATACCACCAAATGAGTTTGATCTTAAACTTGGCACTATATTTTTGCCTTCTGAAAGCAGAGGCCTCAATGTTAGCTTGGAGATAATCATAAAATGTATCTGATAAAATTGCAGTGTATGAAGCAGGGTCATCTAGGTGAGGAGGGTGCTTGAATTTCGTTAGATCATCAGTTATCTGGAGTAGGTTTGCTTTGGAGTAGTCTCTGAAGATGGACATACTTCAAGATTACCCAGGTGTCACACCTACAGTAAATGTTACTGCATGATGGTCAGTTTTCTCCAGTGTTTGGTAACTGTGGGCTCTGAGTATATGGGCATTATTTGTGAGGACCAGGTCTAATATTTTTGAGCCTGTCATTGTTATTTGGATGAACTGGTCCAAGTGGTTGCCATTAACAAAATGAAGGGATCTCTGTACATACTTGCATGCAGTCATGTACATTCTTCTGTTAAAGGAAGGATAGTTGATGTAGTCCAAGGGGTTAGTCTTTGGTTCTATGGTGGTGAATGCCATTTTGTTAAGATATTTCTCATGGTCTGCTGGTGTCAAAGTTGGAGTGAAGTAGTTGGCTAATATATGGTACTGGATTTTTTTATTGTAAGAAGAGTGTCTAAGAGCTCTAGGTCATTGCCCTGCATTATGAGCTGGGAGGTGAAATGGTTTCTTAGGAACCCAGATATACCCCTGACAAGCTACACCATCCATTCCCAATTTCTGGGTCTAAAGGAATGGTTGGCATCACAACTCTACACTGCAGGGGTGCTTTCAGTGCTGTAAAACCATGTTTTATTATCTATGCATATATTTATATTTTCAAGGGTTAGGAATGCTTAAAAGGAGTGAAACATTTTGGTTTATGCTTCTAGCATTGAGGAGTGCTATTTTATACAGCTTTGAGTGTGATAGGCTATGTGGGTTTTTTGAGAATATTGATCTTGCCTAAAAAAGGCACTATGGAAGAAGAAAAAGTCTTAGCCAATATTCAGAATAAATGATGAAAGAGATACAGATCATCCTTAACGTAGCAGCCAGTGTTGTCAACCATTCCATGCCTTTCCAGACTAATATTTCCTGGATCACCTCCCAAAAAAAAATCCCAGATCCCCATAGAATCATAGCTGGCTCAACCAATGCCCTGTGTCGGTCCCATAAACTAGCACCCTACTCCCTCAGCTCTTCAAGTGAGGAGCTAAAAAAGGACTTCTGCAAAGCCTGTAGGATGCTTCCTGCAGAAAGTACAAAAGTACCCAGTCCAAGCACCATCCCCAAGCTCTTCAAGTCAAGAGCCAAAAAAAAATAGTCTGTTCTTTCTACTGGCACACCAACAAGGTGTCCAGAAGCATGACCCCCCCCCCCGGCGTTTAGATGTCACACAGAGTGCTATAGTGCTCAGGTTTGATTGCAAATGGAATACCGACTTTTAAAAGCCAATATTGAACTAAAGAGCGATCGGGATGATAGATGAATGATCACCCCCTATAGCGCTTTGCACACAGTGCCATTGCCCCTCTAGCCTCACCCTAACTATGCTACTGGAATGACACCAGTAGTTAAGTCAATAAGCAAAGACTATTATCTTTTCATCGCATTGTGGCATAATTCTTGTTTATTGTATTAGAACATCTTAAGTCATTCAGTCCCACATACACAATGATCAGGTCATATGAGAACACAGGGCAAAAGGATATTGCATATCTTGGAATTTTTTATCAAAAGTTTCAGCCGATTTATATTCCGAAGAATTGTTATTTGTCACTGTCGATGTATGTGATCTTTATTCTGTCATTCCACACTCTGAGGGGTTGGATATGTTCTATGGGTTTTTATGTAATCACACCAGTATAGAGCATGACAAAGCACTGACTATTACCACCTTAATGAACCTGGTTTTAGGAAACAACTTTATAATTTTTGAAACTCAGTTGTTTTGAAAACATAAAGGTATGGCAATGGGTGCAGTTTGTGCGCCCACATTTGCCAACATTGTCCTTGCCCAATGGGAAAGTCAATATGTCTTTAACTCTGAGTTTAGTAACTGTTGGACACTGTATGTACAATGTTTAGATGACATTGTTATTTTTTGGAAAGGTGGTAGGGAAAACTTAACAAATTTTTTGCACATTTGAACAGCAGTACATCATTTTCTTAAGTTTACCATGGAAATAGGTGAAGAGAATGTCCATTATTTGGACATGACTGTCTCAAAGAATAGAGGTGAAGGTAGGTTTGACTCTAATATATACAGAAAACCTACCTACTCCAACTCATTACTTCATTGTAAAAACCACCACCCTATCTATCAAAAAAAGTCCCTGGTCAAAGGCCAGATGGTGAGACTCGTCCATATGGTGAGTAGTGACTCTACCTTTAGTGAACAATGTGCACTTTTAAAGGATATGTTGACCAATAGGGGGTATCCAGTTGTATTCTTGGATAATATGTTTTGGGAGGTCATTAGGAAAAGACAGGAAGGCATTTTTAAGCCACTACTTGGGACAAATGGTGATTTAGTTACCATGAATGGTAAGAGAAAGACATAGTAAATTTTCAAAGAGCCCTAATATTGCCATATAACATACATTTTGACAGCATTAGGGACATAATACAACATAATGGGGGTGTCTTTAGGGCTGAAAGTGAGTATGTGGAGAAAATGGGGAAGGACCCTGTAGTGGTGTACAAGAAATATCTATGCTTCAAAAACATACTTGAAAGACAAAAGAAAAAAGTCATCCTGGCCACATGTCCAAATGCGGACATTGTAATCAATGTAGGTATGTAAAGGAAGGTGAAGAAATTTGTATACCCAGATGGGGGGGTTGTTAAATTTTGTCAGACGTTGAACTGCCAGAGCAATAATGTTATGTATCTTGCTGAGTGTCAACAATGTTTATCATTTTACATTGGTAAGACCAAGAATAAATTTAAAAGTAGGACCTATCAGCACCAATATGACATAAACAAGAATGACGAAAGAAATGTTCTTACAAAACATGTGAGAAAAAATCCCACACATTCTTTTAAATGAACTTTTATAGAAAAGGTGGGCTTTGATCAAAGGGGTAGACCTCATGAATTGCTCCTAGAATATAAAGAGTTAATTTGGCAACTCCGGAGTAATGCACTGGAACCCCTGGGCTAAATTAGTCTGCCTCAATCAGCAGTGTTTTGAAACTAAAGGCTGAATATGTTTTTACTTAGATTTGTGTTTATGAGCTTTTTTAGTTATCACAATGATGCTATTTTTGTTCATACAGTATGTATGTATTTTATACACATATTTTATCAGTGTTTTTTGTAACAAGCAAGGCTTTGAACAATGTAAAAACATGCTTTTTTTGGAAGACTGTATTTTTAATTTGTACAGATGTGAGTGGTTTAGGTATCATGTGACTGTGATGTACCTATTTAAACATTTCACTGTTGTATGTTGGTGTTTTGAAGAAGTTGGAAACTGTTCTGATGAAAGCACTAAACTTTTACTAAAGTTGAGTTCTGCAGTTCATGGTCCACTCTGTTTTATTGTTTTTTTAATTTGTGAATCTTCATACTGCATGTCTTTTCCATAATAGCTATCACAGGGTGGAGGGGTCTCACAATGGCATAGTTTCTATTTTCCAGGGATGCAATATTTCTAACAACACCAACTTGAATATTGACAAGACTTACTTCATCCTGTTTAAAAAAGAATTTAAATTTGTACCTACTTTTAAAATGGACATAGCTGATAGCATTAGCTGAATTGAAACTTTATACCAGGAAGTTAAACTTCCAGGTAATGTTTAAAAACAGGGAATAGGCCATAAGGACTTATACAATGCATCAGAATTAAGGTTAAAAAAAGTTGTAGAACTTCATTGGAAGTAAATTTTTATTGGCTGTTTTATTTTCAAATGTTTTTATATACTTTGAATATTCTTGCAAACACTGTTCTGATGAAGTCCCGAATGGTGGGATGAAAGCACTTAACCACGTTTGTTTCTTCAATACAACTTGAAGTTTCTTGTGTATTAATCCATCACTGGTTTCCAATAGTTTGTGCTTGGATTTTCTGCAAGCTTGAACTGGAATACATTATCTTGAAGGTGTTTGTGCTAGTACGGCTACTACAACCACACATTTTGCAGTGTGATACCATCACACAGGCTAAAGTGAGCTACTTTTTCTCTTCACCTGATGTCACCCGAGGTGCTACATGAGCTTTTTGCTTTTTCTTAGTTTTGGTTTGGCTGCAAGAACACACGCTGGTTTTGCATTACTATCTTTTTTACTTTACCATGGAACAACCTACTGGTTCCTCAGTTCTTCCTGCTACCATCCATAAAGAGAAAAACATTAATAAACAGCCTTTGCCACCATGGCAGGCTACAAAGGTGGGTGCCTCAGCTACAGATGGGTAGCTTTGCTGTGGCCATTTCTGGTTCCTCAATCCATAGACCAAGGGTTAGACATGTCCTCTGAGGCTGTTGGAATGCCCTTGGCAGTCAAGGGAGAGCCTGTCCTGTCAGTCCTGGGCAGAAGAGCAGGGAATTCCTCTCTGCCTAGCTAGAATGGATTACCTTTCCCTGGGGAGGTTTTTCATTGTAAAAGTAGGTCTGCTTCTTTAGAAGTTACTGAAAAAAAAGCAAAAACTTAAACATTTGTTTTCTTCTGTCTCATAATGGGACTTTTTTTACAGAAGTGATTTATCGGGCTTAGGTCAGGACTCTGTTCACGCTCTTGACCCTACTATTTCAGCTATTTCTGGGAAGAGAAATGGGGATTTTTTATTTTTTGAAGAAGTTCAAAATTTTGAACCACAAAATGTTTGTGAAGGGGCAACTTTTGATTTTATCCTCAGACTTATGCAGAATTTGAGGGAAGTGTGACTTCTGCCAGTCCACTGAAGGATTCTCTCTTTTGCTGAAACTATTTCAAGAATGATTCCATTCTTTCAGTGGAAACATAATGATCCTCCATCTATGAAGAACTATTATGACTTACAGCAAATGCATTTTCTTGAACCTACACCTATTCCTCCTGTTCGTTCAACATTTGATGATGTATTACGACAGCCTGTGGCTTGCATGACAGCCAGCCTGCTGCTCCCAAGAAAGCAGATAGTTTGCACAAAGTTCCTCAGTCCTGTAACTTTTTATATTCTAATCACAGATTACATTCAGCAGCTATTTCTCTAGTTAGCCCAGCTGTTGCTAAACAGCTGGTTAATACCAAGCCATCCCCTTCTGACAGAGATGTAAAGGCTTTTGATAAATTTGGGGAAAATTGTGTTATTCTACCACATTTATTTTTAGAATTCTCAGTTGTCAAGCTCATACATTAATGTTTATGTTTGTCTCTTTCGAGAACATGAGCAGTATTATGACATCTATTTCCTCTTTGAGGAAAACAAATCTTTGTGTAACCTGATTGCTTCAGTGTCTTTAGTGACTACCCATTGTTTAAAATGTGCTTATGTTTCTGCTGCTGCTGCTGGAATGGTTGTGGGGATGTTTGCTTGGTTGTGATTTCAAAACTTTCATGAGAATGCCAACATTGAAATGTTGAATTCTCCCTTAGAAAGAGAGGTCTTTAAAATGTATCATGAGAAATGTAAGCTGATAAAGTGAATTCTTCAGATTTTTTGCCTTCCATTTCCAAGTTTGTAAAGGGAATTAATGCTACCTCTGCAACCTTTATCTAAAAACAAAATAGGCAAGCTGATGGTACGCAAATGTTTGAAATGCAATGGCAGATAGTTTCCAAGAAGAAAGGACAAGCTCTTTCAGAACAAAGAACATTATGGTAAGTCTGAATGACGATCTACAACACTTCCCTTCCATTTCTGACCCTGGTAAACCCTTAAACCTTCCAAAATGTCTGAGTCTCTATTTCTGTCTTTGACCGATAGTTTCAGACAGATGGGTTTTGAAAGTAATCCATCAAGGTTACAGATATGGCAGTGGGAGTCCCTTCCTCTTTTCCAAAGGATTCTACCCCATCAACCAGATGAAACTCCTCTTTTCCGTCCTGTCATTCTGCACCTGTGAGTCAGAGAATGATAGAAGTTAATTTCTCTCAGTATATTGGGTACCCTTGGAAGAAATTTAAGGTAGCTGGCAGGCGTGTCTGGTGTCAGTCATTACTACCTTATAGTCTGGGCAGGAGGGGGCATAGCTAGTAAACCTGTGCCAGCCTTTTCCAGGTGTGTGTGTGTGTGTGTGTGTGTGTGTGTGTGTGTGTGTGTGTATGTGTGTGTGTGTGTGTGTGTGTGTGTGTGTGTGTGTGTGTGTGTGTGTGTGTGTGTGTATTGTTTTTATATAAATCACATCTCAAAGAGTGTGTGTGTCAGCTACTTGGGCAGGGACATGAAGCCCTGGTTGTACAGAGAAGGTGCTGGAGGTCTTGGCTTGGACACTCAGCTGACATCTCAACTCTATAGCTATGCCAGAGGGGAGTCTTATTGGGGATCTTGAGAAAGAGGGAGAAACTAGCCCTGGACTGACTGCAGTCTCTGTGTGCTCTTAAAGTCAACGTCAAAGTCAAAATGAAGTCAAAGTCAAAGTAAACTTTATTGTTATTTAGAACTACACATGAATAGCCTAAATGAAATTTCATACATCAGCTCATTTCTTGAGATTACAAAGAAAAGTGAAACAACACATACAAGTAAAGAAGAAACATAACTAACAAATACAGTACTGCTCCCAATGCATACAAGAAAGAGCAGAGACATTTACCAAATCTCATATATAAAAAGAATACCCTCCCCTGAGTTAAATTAACTACCCTATTTAAAGTAAAACAAAACAACTTTTGAAATGCATAAGTTGTTTGTCTAATATTTCACGAGTGAGTTAAATAATACTGACTATGGAGATAATAAATAAATATTGCACTTAATTGGAATATATGTAATTATATATTGCACAAATAAATAAAAATTGACCCATTATGTGTCCAGACCCCTGGGACTAGTGCCTGACTTCTGAACTCAGGCACTAATCCCAGACCCTTGGGACTAGTGCCTGAGTTCAGAAGTCTTTCACTGTAGGGTAGAAACTGTTAGAGAGTCTTATAGTATCTCCTGCCCAATGCCAGATTCTTAAACAGTCCATGCGCAGGATGCGTGTTGCCCTGTATTATTTTGATGGCCATTCGGATGCTTCTTGCAAAGTAAAGATGTATTGATGGAAGACTAGAACCTGTTACCTTCTCTGCAACCCTCACCGCTCTTTGTAGTGCCTCCCTTTCTGTAACAGTGCAGCTTCCAAACCACACTGTGAAGTTGCATGTGAGGATGCTCTCTATTGCACCTCTATAGGAGGTGGAGAGAATACGAAGAGGAAAATAAGGGAAATTAAGGGAAATTGCACTTGATGCAGACAGCTGCATCTGGAAATACTGTGTGTGTGTGTGTACTTGCTATCCTCTCAGTGAACGTCCCGCACTGTTGCCACTAGTGGGGATTGAGGATCCTTGATTACTGTCCCAAAGGTGGGATATCCACGTCACAGAAGGGATACATATTTATGATGCCAGTGATGAAGTTTACCCACATATTTTACTATGGAAAAGCTTTGTTTATGCTGTATTTATAATCTGGCAAGGAAATAAACAAGAGCATAAGAACTGTATTACTGATTTAAACTGCAGTACAATGTTTTTTTGAAATGTTTATATAAAGCTGATTGTAGCCACATTGATTTTCTGGGCACCACCATAGTTAATAATAGTGCATCAGCTTTGCTGTACAAAATACTGAGAAGGGTAAACACCTACTTAAAAAGAAGAATCATGCATCCCCCAACACGTATGTGCAAATATTGTGAACAGTCAGCTAATTAGAATTAGTATGGTAACAACATCTGACAGTGAAACTAGGGATGAGATGCAGAAAATGAAAATAGATTCTGTCTACAGGGGTCATGATGCTGGTAATAGAGTTGGAGACATGAATTATGTTAAATACAGTGCAACAGCATGTCCAGTTTATTCAGAACAGCATCAGAGTTATTTGCTTGACAAACATTAAGCATTAATTACAGGAGAACCAGAAATCCCTTCCGCCCAAGGTACCTCTAGAAATTTCTTTAACACAAACTACCTGCTCCTAAGTGAAACAGTGGCATGCTTCAAATCCCCACCAAACCCAGTTAACTCCACTGAATACACAGAAATGTACACAGCCACATTATATCAGCATGTAAACAGCTGCACAGATGCAGCTGTAGCCAGTAGTAACAAGTGCAGGGCAAACCCAAGAAACTAATCATATCAAGGAGCTTTAGAATAAAAGAAAACTAATTTTGAACAAACGTAGGCAGAGTAATTTCCAAAATGTTACAGCCCTTGTCGCTGAAAAAAGCAAACAACTCAGGAGCTTAATAAAGTCCACCAAAGCCAAGTTTTAGGCTAAAATAGCTATTCAAGCCAAAGACAATCACAAGGCATTTTTTAGTTGTGTTTGTAATCTCAAAAGAACAATTCAGCAATGCACTGAGCTAATTGTGAATGATGTTGCCTACACTGAAGCTAAAGATATAGCTAACCTACTGGCCAATAAATTTAGCTCTAACTTTATCACTCTTTCCTCTCCATCTATCCCTCAAGATATACCTGAAACTGGCTCACCTCCAGTTATCACACAAGATCAACTCTTAAAACTGCTATCAAAACCTAAAAATACTGCATCAATGGGTCCTGACAATATCCCTGGATGCATCTTAAATAGAATAAAGTACAAGTTAGCAACAACCCTAACAACACTATTCAATCTTAGCCACCATACATGTTGTTCCAAGCAAATGGAGAATAACTACAGCTATTCCTTTGCATAAGGGGGGACCTTCCACAGACTGATTCAGTTACAGACCCATCCTCATATGCAAAGCCATGGAAAGAGCTATAAGGGAATTAATCAATCAGTTCATAGGAAACCTCCACACAAGATTAATCTCAGTTTGGATTTGTCAAGGGCAGGTCAAGGTAATCAAAACAATGGATGACAGCTAGGAGCAGTCATTGAATCCCCAAATTATTTAAACATACTGCATAAAGGTTTGTCTCAAATAAATAACTAGTGTCAAAATTATGGTCTGAAACTAAATGCCAAAAAACTGTATCCTTTGGAAAGTCATCTACCCTAGGGAACTACCACATTGACAATATGCATCTAAGAGCTGACCAAGTTGTTTGGGATTTTGGAACTTATGTGGACAGTGGCCTAACTTTTGACCAACATGTGTCTATTGTTCTTAGAAAGTCCTTCTATATTGCACAGCTTATAAACAAGGTGATTGTGTCTAAATCTAGGGATGTCATTGTCCGTCTTTACTCAGCCCTCATTAGGCCAGTCATTGAATATAATGCCACCTTTGGCATGTATCTGTCCAGACGCATGTAACAACAGGAACACCCAGAGAGATACTGTACTAGAAGGATAAAAGGCCTAAACAACTTGTCCTGCATAGTCCAACTCAAGAACCTGTCACTATACACTGTATCCTACAGACTAATAAGAGGTTACCTGTGTCTGGTATACAAGGCATCCTCTGACCCATTACTGATGATTTACTGCACATCAGCAAGTCAAATGGCATCAGAAATGCACAGTCTGGGGATCTAAATCTCTTCTTCAATGTCAACAGTGTTTGGAGGGACAGGTATATTTCTCAGGGGATACTGGTGCTAGGAACAGACTCCCCATCCACATATAACAATGCTCAACTCTGGCCATTTTCAAGCATAACTTAGATCTATGGATGGGAAACAGAACCTTTATCCCAGGACTGCCCTCTGTTCTACTAATGGATAGATGCAGCTCATAAGTGTTTTATCCTGTGCATGGGTCCCCTCATATTATCTATGTTATGGTCTCAGTTATGCTCATGAGGGGTAATATATAATTATCAACCATGGGATGGGTAAGGCCAATCTATAATCAGATAGGATAGGTTATTTGAGCACAAAAAGGGAAATATGTTTGGCTTAAAATGAACCACAAGGGCAGTTAGCCTAGTAGTTACCTAAGAACCTATAAAGCTAAAAGGCTGAACTATATTATGTCATATAACAGGAGAATTATGCAAATCTGATCTATTATTGAACAAAATTGTTCATTTCTATCTGCATTTAATGGATTTAATGATACAATCCATTATTTGTGTAGAAAGAATGACAAAATCTCAAACAAAAGTTAGGATATAGAATTCTAAGCTTCATATAATAAATAACCATGTAATGTAAAAGGGTACACATTTGTTTCAAATGTTAACAGTGCAAGTACATTTGCAAATATAGGTTCATAGGTTCATAGGTGTGTACTAGGCTAATTACCCTGGGGCCTTTACATTCCTAGCCCATAGGATTACCCTGGCATCGTGCCACCAAACCTTAGTTCCCAGTGCCTCTGTCAAGTAGAGCCACTGGAGTGATCCCTGGGGTGAATTTTCTCGTTCACATCCACTCATCAAGATTTCTCTTGAAGAGGGCCAGTGAGGTGCTCTGTTTGACATGTACGGGAAGTCTATTCCATAGCATGGGCAGTCTCTGGGTTATGAACCTGTCCCTCTAGCTTGTTTTGTTGATTGTGGTAATGAGATTGAGGTCTCTGGAGCATGTGGTGCGGAGGGACTGGGATTTATTTAGGTGTAGCATCTCTAACAGACCTGGATCAGACATGGATTTGTAAGTGAAGCAGAGATCGCCTCTAAGTAGGTGATGTGAGACAGAGAATAGCTGGATTTTTTTGAGTCTGTCCATATAGGACAAGTGTTTAAGGCCTAGGATCCTCTTTGTGAGGTACTTTTGTGGCATCTCCAGTTGTTACAGGTGTCTAGTGAGGTACATGCCAAATGGGGCATTGTACTTGATGACTGGCCTAATGAGGGAAGAGTAGAGGGAGACAATAACCTCCTTCTTCCTGGATGCAAATCCGTTAGTAATGAGATGTGCCACATAGAAGGACTGTCTGACCACAGTGGCAATGTGGTGGCCAAAAGAGAGGTTGCTGTCAACCTGTGTTCCCAGATCTCTTATAACTCTTTCTGTGTTTGGTGGACTACCATCGATGTGGTAATTCATGGGAACCAGATTTTTTCCAAAGAGGATAATGACACATTTTTTGGCATTGAGCTTAAGGCCATGGTTCTGACACCAGTCGTTGGTCTCAGTGAGGCCTTTCCGTAGGATATCAGCATCACTTGCGGAGTTAATAATAGCTCCCAACTTGCAATCATCTGTGAACTTTGTCAGCCAGAGTCCCTTCATGTTGGCCTGGACTTGAGAAGTTGATAACAAACAGGAGGGGACCCAGGACCAAACCCTGTGGGACTCCACTCGTGACAGGTTGGTAGTCTGACTTGGAGTCAGCTACTTTCACACTGTGGGTTCTATCTGAGAGCCAGTTTGCAACCCACCTAGTGATATAGGAGTTGATGCCTAGCTTAGTGAGTTTTTCTATGATTCCTGAGTGGGGAGTGGTATCAAAAGCCTTGGCCAGATCAAGGTAGGCTGTATGAACCACCTTGCCTTCATCCATAGCTCTGGTGACTGACTCAAAGAAGTCAACTAGGTTTAGCAGGCATGATCTTGTTTATGGGAGAGGACCACCAGATTGGCTTCCTTTTTTTTGAGGAGGGCATCTTGGTTCTATTGGGTATGGCGAGATCCATGCATTTGTGTACGTGTTCGTACAGTGCATTGGTGTATGATTCAGCGGTCATGCATCTATTCTCCATTTGCATGGGTGCTGTGAAGTTAGCCACCTCTATTTTTAGAAGCCCAAAGTTAGCTTTGGAGAAGTTTTTCATGGTGGTTACCTTTGTGGGGGTGGGGTGGGGTGGGAGGGATGTGGATTTCCAAGGTGATTAGTTTGTGGTCGGATCTAACCATGGAGGTGTTGTCTATTGCTGTAGAGCAACAGTCGCCCATGTTAGTAATGACCAGGTCAAGGATGTTTCTACCTCTGGTGGGGGTAAGAACGAGTTGGTCCAGGGCATTGTAATTAATGAATTCCAGGAAACATTGGGCAATTGTATTGGAACATGAGTAACTACCCAGTTAATGTAGGGGTAGTTGAAGTCGCCTAGTATGAGAGTGTTAGGTTGGACCCTAATATTCTCCAGGGTGCTTACGAACATGGAGTGTGAATCTTGGACATGGTTAGGGACCTATAGCAGATGACGGCCTGAATTGCTGTCTTACCCAATGTTAGCTGCACCTGAAGTAACTCTGATGCATTATGTTGGGCTACCAGTCTGAAGGTGTGCACATCCTTTATGAATATGGAAACACCACTGCCTTTGGAGCTTCAGTCCAAGTTCTGGGGCCGAAAGGTGTGGAATGAGTCATAGCCTGGTAGTGCAAGGGTGCTTTCTGCTGCCTTGAACCAGGCCTCTGTTACAGCACAAATGTCAATGTTCTCCATTTTAAGGAGTGCTTCAAGCGAGTGCATTTTGAGATTTAGACTTCTAGCATTTAGCAGCATGACCCTCAGATTCCATTTGTTTGTAGCTGTTGCGGTGGTAATTTGGTCTTTGGAACACCGCCTAAAAAAGGCACTATAGGGGTTGCAAGATCCTTAGCCAGTATCCGGAAGCCCAGGGGTGGCAGATGCAGGCCATCTCTGGCAAAGCATCAAGGTCTGTCAATCATGTCATCCCAGGCTTACATATACTAGAACCCCTTAGAATGACACCAGAAACTTAGCCAATTGTTGAAATCAATCATTTTCTGCTTTATGGATTTTATTTATCCTGTAAAAAATAAAAATGATGTTTCTGAATATTTTGCAACATGAAACACATCAAATTTGGTATATTTGGCTACACACGTGTAGCATGTTCTGGATTCTATATAGGTGAGCTGGTCACTAGACTCTTTTCAACCATGCCCAGGGGCCATAAGAGCAATAGTTTAGTGCATCAGATATTTGCATATCATACTAGTTAGAAGAGCAAACCTTTTACAATGTTGAAAGAAAAAGATTAAAATGCAGATTTACAAATATTTAAGTAGACAAATATTTATAATGCAGAAAGTGAAAGACAACTGCAGATTTAGAAACAATACTTTGAATGCTGAGTACACTGACTTTGGCAGTGACATTTTCATTCAATTGTGGGTTTACAGTGCATAGTGGTAAATGCTTTGTGCTTTATAGTTGTTAGCACAAAAATATTGCACCTGTAAAAAATACCACAACAATACAACTTTTGATGTCAAAGCAGCTAAGATCAATAGAAAGCAGAAGGACTGCATTTCAGGATATTATTCTGATGTGGAGTATAATTCTGAGAGAAATGTATTGATTAAACAGGTTTTCTAATATATCTAAATATTATATTTTTAAGTTTAGAAATAGTAAAAATATTTATATTAACAAAAGTGGAGGTGATGTATCTACTGAGACTGATATGCTTGGGTTACCAGGCTGTGAGCAGATGTATTTCAAGGCTTAATATAATTGCTAGCTTAAAAAATCTGTTTAGTAAAAGAAACAGGAAACTTAACTAGAGTTGAACTAATGCTAGGTGTTTATTTTAAAGAAACTAGTTTTTCTGAAACTTTAATAGAATTTTCTAGTTATTGATTATTTGTATTTGGCAAATACTTGTGTTTACTGTGATATGTCTGCTAAAATCATACAATGAGAATGCTTTAGTTGGATTAACATCACATGATGTGTATTTTAAACAATGGTGGCTCCCTGTACAAATTTTCAGCATCTGATAAAGCATTCTGCGTAAACATGAAAGATGATACATTTTATTTGTTACTTTAAGTGAAAACAATCTGCAGGCTGTAATCTATTGTATGCATTTTGAAAATTACAGGAGCTTCAAATGAAACAAGGTCCAGAAACATGAGCATTGACAGCACTGCCAGCTGCTGTTGAATGCATGAAAATATTGATGCTACTAAGTCAGAAGCTAAAGCAATCATCCTCTGTTCTGCCTCTGTTCTGAGGTTCTCCAACTCAACATTCCTTTAACTATCCTTTCACTTTATGAGGGCGTTTACAAAAATCTGTAGGAAAACCACTGAACTATATATATTTATCCCCCCAAAAAATCCAAAACTAACTACATTATACTTTTCTTCCTTAAAATGTCATGTCCTTTTATTGTTAAATGTGCAGCCACATTTTCAATCTCTCTCATCTATGACTTGACCTCCATTTTAACAAAGTATTTAAAAATTGTTTTCTAGAGTAAACCTATCTACAAAGCAGATCATTCTAAGTACACATAGAATCCTGTCTCAAACAATGGTATCTTTAATTCGAGAGTTCCCATGGGTTCTGTCCTGGGGACTGTTTTTATCCTCTTTTTTTATTAATGACCTCACCACAGACCTTACACAGCTGAACCTTATCATGTATGTTATCGGCATTTTTGTTCTACAGTCAAGTCATGATCTCCCTTCTCTACAACAACAGCGACAGAATAGTTTCACAAATATATGCAACCGTTCTTGCACAAATAGGCCACTCATTAACAAACTTAAATTCAGCATCCTGACCTTTGGAACATCAAAATAACATCCAAAAAGCTCTGCTTCTGTTTAACTGATTGAAAGGGCAACACTTTTCCAGCTGATTCTGAAAATACCTAGGACTCACATTAGAGTCTCTAGTATCATTCACAAAGCACATTGACAATAGTCCCACCAAAAACCATTGCCTAACTCACACTCTGTTATAAAGTTTCCTAAAACTGGCAAACCCTTAGAGAAAGGTGTCTTAATGCTAAAACTGGAATATGGACTACCTATAATAGAAATTCTCTGTATTACAAACACTCTAAATATTCAACAAAAGCAATCAAGAAAATATGCAGATTTGTACTCTATCAGATCAACAAGCTTACCACTACAGTCTGTGGGAATGCTGCAAATGACTATCATTAAATTACAGGACTACTACACTATTTTCCTGTCTAATCTTCAACATTCTTAAACTTGGACACTGATCTCCACTAAAGTTTTAACAACAAATTAGGTAAAGAACATATGCCTTCAGAGATGAAATATACTTATAATCCTAGCAAGACCCTTATTCAAAAACAGTACTGGAAAAAGAGCCTTCTCTAAATTAGTTCCAGTAATTTCAAACCATCTTCTTTCTGAAGCTAGACAGGATAATACACTAAATACTTATAAAAAGACATAGCAAGATAGCTTGTCTTAAGAGTATTCATGGTCCTGCTATAAAGAGAAAGGATAACCTAATTAACTCCTAGCAACTCAATGTCAAAGGACTATTAAGATGACCTGGTGTCTAACTTTAATTAATGCAAATAGACACTTATGGGATGGTAGCATATGCATAGTAAATATGTTTCTTAACAGAATGTTTTTTCAGTACTGTTTAATCACTACTGTATATATTGTAGATAAATTCTCACAAAATACTTTGACACCATGATTGCTTTGTATTCAAAAGTCTGTGTCATGATAAGATGAAATAACTGTGTACAACCTGCTTTGTACATACTGTAAATAAGCTAGCACTTATGGAAATGAAGACATAACTTATTTGCAAGTACTATATGTCCTGATATCTGTGTCTGTTTATTTTAAAGTGGCATTTTGAATACCAAAGATCTGAAGCTGTAAATATGTAGATATTTTTGTATACAACATAAGGGTAGACTTGTGTTGTATTCCATAAGGATTGAAACAATGGTATGCTTAAAGACAACTAATGTTTAGCATAGCAAAATAACAAAAAATGTATATAGGAAGGTAGAAAACTATAAAGGAAACAATTTTGTCGGAAATAGTAATGTAAATGAAAGAATAGATATAGTTATTAAAATGGGATGGAGTTTTAACTATCTTTTAGCTCTATGTTAGTTTTATAAAGACTAAAATTGTAAGTTAAATTTTGATACAGTGCTTTGTACTGTAAGAAGCCCAATACATATAAATGACGAACAGAAAAAGTTTCACTAAGTCCAACATGTAGCAGTTACTATTGTAAAGGCCATGCCAGTGATATGTTTTGCATCAGACTAGGCTATAATAAGGACTGGGCCAGAAAGGAAAGGAAAAGGTGGATTCAGATGATTTTTTACAGCTTTGGCCAGGTGAAAACAGTGCCCTGCCAGGGATCCACCCTCTCAGATAAGAATCCCCTGTCCATGTTTTCCCGTATGCTTACTTTTCAAATTGAGTTGGGACTCTTATCCTGAATAGGAAATTAAACATTGAACTGAAGTTAGGTAGTTTATAAACTGAAAATTGCATGAAAAATAAGGGGCAGGATTCACGAAGCCTCCGTGTAAGAGTTACAAAGCTTACACGGAGGCTGCAGTTAAACGGTGTGACGTCAGCATGTCATGCATATGCATGAGGGCATGCTGAATCACACCTAAGGCTTACACAGTCCGTGGAAGACAGTAGGGGGCATGTCCGTAGGCCGAGCCCTGCAAACGGACACGCCCCCAGAAGAGTAAAAGTGCCGAAAGTAAACCCCCACGACAGAGTCCATGGAAATGTGAATAAACACAACACAACACATGCCCCCACAGACTATGAACATAAAATATATAAATGAACATGTTATATATTTTTTAAATTGTAAAGATGTTTGCCCGTGAGTGCGCTCGTTTGCGCGGGTGTGCCCGTAGCTTAGCCACAGTTAGCAGTAAGTGGAAAAGCATATAAGAACTAACTATGCAAAGTAAGCCAAAAAGCAATAGTGTAGTGGTAGAGACGTCGGCTGAAAAGCAAGCAGCCATGGTTCGTGACCCCACAACATCAATTTTTATTTTTAGTGAAATAAGCACGAAACAAGTCCCTGACATATATGTACACATATAAAATTATATTTTATGTAAAATGTAATGAAACGGGCCATTTATTTTGAAGAAATGTGAGATAACAAAATAATAAAAAATGCCAGATGTGCCTATAGCTGAGCTACAGTTTAACAAGTTGAGTGCATCTGCCCGTAGGTGAGCAGTGGTTTAACAGGTGTAAAATGAGTGCCCGTAGGTGAGCAGTGGTTCAACAGGTGCAAAATGAGTGCCCGTAAGTGAGCAGTGGTTCAACAGGTGCAAAATGAGTGCCCGTAGGTGAGCAGTGGTGTAACATGCTGAAACTGTGTGTCCCTAGCTGAGCTCAGTGTAATATGCGTGCTGACAGCCAAATGAAGCGTAAACCAGCGTAACCCATTTGCGCGGACTGCGCACCACGCCAACAAGCTAACCGACGGGCAACGTTGAGCAACGTTGTAACAAAACTGCCTTTACACAGACACACCTCCTAGCCTGTGTAGACAGTCATAAAATATAAAAAGCAGTGGCCAGGTTCGAACCCAGGACACCATGCACCATAGTCAAGGTACTGAACCACTAAGCCATGACAGCTGTACTTAGAAATGCAGTAATAGCAAATATATAGGAATGAATAGAAAGAGGAGCATGACAAAGCAGGTTTTGTGAAGCTGATACAATTCCAAAATGGCCAATCACAGATAAGTGCGGGAAAAATGGCCTATATAAGCCTCATAGGCGGGAATACACAGCATAACCGATTGTAGAACTAACTTTCAGCCAGAATGTCAGGAGTAGGTGAGGGTAGTTGCTTTCGAGCACAGAGGTGGGGCGTTGAGGAGTCCAAATATATGGTTTGGCTCCTTGTCCACAATCATGAGGGCCAACTCATGCAGGGCCAGGTCCTGTGGGGAGCATATAGGGCTGAGGCGTGGCTCATGATCTTACCAGTGCCACAGGGATTCCAAGGACTGGTGAGCAGTTCTGTCACCACCATGCGGACCTGAAGAGATGCAAGCAAGACCAACTGAACCTTTGGATCCAGGAGGCCCGGCAAATGCCCAACGCCCCACTACTGAGTAAGTTACATCTAATTATGTATGTAAGAAATTAACCTAGCTGATATTATGGAGGTGTGTATTCCAATATTACTTTATTTATATTACAGCTGCAGGTGTCCGTTCTGCGAACTGCAGAGCCTATGGCAATAGGCTGGTGCGGTTGCGCCACCAGGCAGGTTAGTAATCCTCTCCCTGTAACTGTAAATAAATATAAAAGTATGACAGTTAGCAAAAGAGTGCAGTGTAGTCACTAAGTAATAAAATGTGTAAGTAACAGTGTAAGAGTGTTTGCAAGTATTGCTTGATTACAAAAGTGTGTTGCAGTCTGTAATACAAACAGAAAAATTAAAATGTCTGAAATAAAGTCTGAAATAAAGATGTCCCACCTGTAATATAATAGTACACAACCTGCAGCAGGCTGAAAAGTACAGCTGCAGAAGATGAGCAAAACACATGTGTGAAATATATCCCTGTTGAAATACTGAAACATGACAGAAGTGAGACTGTTGGAAAGGATTGTAATAACTACAGTTAAAACATGTCAATAAAGCCTAGAAGTAAGTACCACCCTGAATTGTAAAAATAAAACAAGTGAGAGAGTGTGAGAAAGAGCTATGAATCCACCAATAAAGTAGTAATAACTCCTGAATAAAGTATACTGCAGTCAGTACAGAATGAAATGAATGTGACAAGCAGAACCAAACTGTGAAATGTGTTCAAAATGTTCCTGCAGCTGGAATGTGTATCCCAAAATCTGGATATGTTGCTCTCAGTCTGCAATATGCAGATAGTATGATTGTCTAAAATACCAAACATCCACAGTTGTCTATAGCTATATAAAGCAAATGTAGCAGGATGATGTAGCTGAACAGAGCCAGATATGAACGTGTATGAATAAAAATGAAAATGTAAATTGATGTAGCAGTAACATTCCTATCACCAACTTGAAGTAGTTATCACATAGGAAACTGTTGGTAGAACTGTAGTGTGTATATATCTGCAGCTATTAGAAATGTACAGCATATGTATTGGTATTTGAAGGTGTTAATTATATTTTCTGCACCCTACCCTATAACCACATATAATCCATTTCACGTGAAATTGGTATGTGTAATCACAATTAACACCCCTGGACATTTGTCCTGTTGGGTCATACATATTTGCATGTATGTTGATGCATCTGCCTGTTCATACATCCAAACCTGATGGCCTGTTGCCATCAATCAACCCTGCATGTTGTTGGACTGTGTATTGCTGTTCAAATTATGCATGTGTTATGCTCGCTGTTCAATGGTGTGAATATCTGGGTGTTTGGTTAATGGGAATACTAATGCATGCTGTTACAACTAATTGTGAATGGTATTGTATGTTACTAACCCAAACTGTCATGACATAATGCAAAACATAGGACGACAGGGAAAGCGGGTTCCAGCGGACCCACCTTTCCCACCTCAGCTGGCGAGTGCACCTGGCAGTAGTGCCCAGGCCGGACCCTCCTCCGGTTGCCCTATGCCACCTGCAGGTGGAAGCGCTGCAGAGGATGGGGCTCATCCCCCCTCTGCAAGTGTGGCCGGAGGAGAACCACCACTCACCCTCCGTAGCGTCTGGACTGTGGTGCGTAGGGAGATCCAGGAAGCTGTTCTTGGGCCCCTATGCCAGCTTGAGGCACAGGTGGCACAACTAACGGGCATGCCTGCTGCCCGGCCTACACAGCCCCCAGCACAGCCCCGTCCTGGGCAGTGAAGGCAGAGTGGCAAATGCCCATGGGTGGGGATATCAGTTCCACTGTTGCCATCTGTGGGCTCATGGGCTCTGGATATCCAAACATCTGTCCCCGTCAATTGTGTAACCCCCCTACACGTGTCATACACCGCCCCTGTATGCGTCTTGTTTGTCTTGTCTGTTTACCTACCCAACCTACCTCCCCAGCTATACCGACTTACTTTACCTGACATACCACTCTCACCCGAAAAAAAAAAAAAGGGCACTCTGTACCCACAAAAAATTACACCCCATACATAGCTGCCCATTTCGCACACATGTCTGCTGGACATGGAAACTGTCAATTACAATTGGCTGTACAACAAGTATTATTGTTGTCCTTACACCTCTCTCAGGGGTGGAAGGTTTCAAATGTCACACCAAATTACAAACATATGCACAGCTGTTGTTGATGAAGAAATGGGCAGCTATGGGCCTTACCTACATCCCTCCTGAAAAACCCAAGCTTGTTTCCCTACTGTCTTACCCTCTTTGTGACTCCTTTTTCACCACTTTCCTGTCTCCCCATTTTCATTTCTTTCAAAGAAAATAGCGCGGGTGTGCGCACAAGTAAGCACTTTTAAGTGGTTGTAAACGGGTGTGCACGGAGCTGAATGCCAGTGTGCATGCGGGAGCTCTGCGCAAAACAGCGCTAACCCGGTTACAACTGCTTAAAAGTGCCTTAATCACTCTGAATGACAGGTCCTGTAGTCTGCTCAAAAGCAAAATAAAATCCCACTGTCAGTCCCGAACCCAGAACCTTGGAAACAGTAGTTTGCATGACTTACCACTAAGCCATGACTGTTATATAAGAATATTGTGCTACAATAAATATATCATGTAATAGTAGGAGTGAATGTAAAGGGAATATAGGATGTGTAGTACACAAAGCATGTCATGTATATTTACTGTCAAATCTAGTGGATTTCTATAATAGTAGTGTGTGAACAAAAACAGCCATGCTAGTTGTTTGCTAGTTGTTTGCTAGTAGGTAATAATGTCACTGTAGCACCTTGCAAGCCACACGCATGCTCACAGCAGGATAATCACTGCCCATACCCCACAACCTGTTACAGGAACACATCCGGACCAAGTAATAAAATATGTGGAGCAAAGGGCCAAAAACAGGGACACATTCCAAATAATGTTACAACAAACTTAGACAGTTCAGAGAGTAACAGGTTCTGCATTTTGTTGGATGTTTGGAAGGGTATGAAGTCTGAAACTTAACTGTTTGTCACTATATTCTGACTTGAGCCCAGAGTGATTTGCCAGAAAGAGCTGTGCATGAGATATTGACCAAAATATGACATAGAAATGTGGACAACCTGCAAATATCTGTACACTTGAGAGGTCTGACACTGCCATATTTGAATAGTTAATAGCCTAGACATAGCAACAGTGACTGAGTTACAGGGATGCCTCACAGACTCCATGCGAAATGTACAAACAGTAGGCAGAAAGGTGTTACAACACATGCAATGGTAACTATGAAGTCCTGAAAGTATGCACCACTTGCACGGCAGAACTAGTGCAGTAATACATATGCTCATGCTATCCCACAGTCACAACTGCAGAATACCAGACAATTTAATGGGTGTACCCCACTGATATGTACCATTCCATGAGGCAGATAACAGATGCACCTGAGAGTCTCTGGGGCCTGCTCAGCAGCATACTCAAAAACCCTAATAGATGTCAAGGCCCACACCATGGCCAGAACACACTGCATGCTGTAACACCCTAGCAGATATAGCAAGCATTCCAGGTGTGAATGTACATGGAAAATAGGAAAGCCACAGCAGCACACTACAGTCAAGACACCTAGCAGGCATACAAGTAGTGACTGTAAAGGGCAAATATTGAAGCCATAAGCAACAAAGTGCAAGAGCCACTGTTATACACCAGTTACACCACATGTCCACAGGAAAGCACACACACCCACATTAACAGTAGTAGTAGTCTTAGGTGTCAGTGTACATACACACTTAGTACAGGAAACTGGAGAAATGAATGGAGAAATGTTAATCTACAACACAGCCGGAAATATGAGAGAGATACTAACCTTTACACTCACAGAACAGTGTCCACAGCATACCAGCATGGTCCCTGTCCTTAAAATCTGAAAGGGCTATGCCTATCTCACATACCTTTTTATAGCACTGTTCTGAAATCACAGTGAGAACTGCAATCAGTACACAACTGGCTGCATGCAATTAGCAAATGCTGGCTAACAACTGGTGCAGAGGCCATCACATGGACATATGCAGATACCTACAAAAGCATGCTGTACTCCCAGTTCACACATGCAATACTTTCATTGCACCCTGTGGAGGTAGTGAGAGACAGAGAGAGAGAGAGAGAGAGAGAGAGAAGAAATTAAACATACACAAACAAAACTGGTCAGCAACAACCACCTGAAAGCTGACAACTGGCAAGTGGAGCAGCAGGACACAAAACCATACGGCAACACAAGCAGCTGTGACAAACACAGGTAATGTAAAGTAATACTATAAAAGTCTACATACTGTGAACCCTCCATATGTGTCATTGGTCTGTATCCATATGTATATGAAGATGTGCAAAGGGCAGGGGACATACAGCAACTATCAGTGAAGGCTGTACATACATTTGTATGTGAGAGCATCTATGTGCACATATCAATGTAGGTTGAATGGAGGTTGTAGTGCAATGTACAAACTAGGTTTCACAGTTATGTATATTTAGCAGTATGCTAGTGTGTGTATACAGTTTTGTAAACAAACATGTTGATATATCTATCTATCATATGGATACGTATGTATGTCAATATATGTATGTATATATATATATATATATATATATATATATATATATATATATATATATATAATATGCATATATGTATACATACATAGAGAGAGATGTAGGAATACATAGACAGATGTAGATAGATAGAATATGTACAAACATATATATGTAAAATACACATACAGATATAGATATATGTAGATACATATACATGGACAGACAGATCTGACTATCTACAGGTATGACTGTATATGACGATCTCACACTCCCCCTGTCCCACCCCCTCTGTCACTCTCACCCCCTCTCTGTCACACCCCCCTCTCCATATCTATAGCAATATATGTACATCAATATATATATGTGTATATGTATACAGACACACATATATATATATATATATATATATATATATATATATATATATATATACATATAGATATATCTATATACATATATATATATATATATATATATATATATATAGAGAGAGAGAGAGAGAGATGTATATATATTCTGAGTGAGGCACATGTGTACAGATGTATTGCAACAGGTGCCTGGTGACAAAGGCATGGAGTGAACACCAGTGTCAAAACTGGAGTACCATACCCCATTTCAAATCACCTACACCAGTAACCACCAGATATGTGATTGACTGCCCACCACTGCATGTGTCAGGGGTGAACAGGGTCATACATGTGTACAATAGTCCCTCCAATGATATTCACAGTGGCACACTATTCCTGGAATACCTGCACATGGTATGTGAGAGCAGACATGGTGTGTCAGCTACGGACATGTAGGTCAGTGTACCCCTCCACACCACATAATGGCTGCCATGGTATGTACCTCACATGACAGCTACAGATATGGAGAAGGACACAGTGACATGTACAACACTGTGACAATGCACTCAAACACATTACCAATGCACAGTGACTGACAACACCACAGAGTACACACATACTACCCACATAGAGGTTACCACTCCTGGATTTACATACTTAAGTCACACCCATGACAGATGTCCAACAACCATAGTAACACCTCACACCATCCACAACCTAAATGACTGCTGTGTATTGTCCATGCCACTGCAATAGAGAGCACATGGTGGAGGTACAGGTTCCTACCCACAGATAAGACATACCCTGCAATAAACCACACAGTGTTAAGAAGCAAGACTCCCCATGAGTACATGTCACACATACCCCTGCTGAATGTTAGTCAGATAGGTAATATGCCATATGAGTCACCCTGTGTAACTGTTTGACAGCAGCAGGTACCATCACATGTGTCACAATGGTCAGGGTAGCAGAACAGTATGCTGCTGTAGTCCCAGGGGCAATAGCATATTGTATAGTATTGTATTGTAATGTATTGTATTGTGTTGTATTGTATTGGTATGTAGAGGTGCCTCATTCGTGGAGTGGAACCACTGCTGCTGTGCGCCAGTGTACAGGTACATATTCTGTAGTCAGGCTAGTGTTACATAGCACTTCTATATGTGTGTTTAGCTCCTCTTGGAGTTCATGTAGCATGCAACCGGGGATACCATCAGGTCCCATTCATGTTGTGTATTCTGCTTTCCTGAGGGCGGCTCTCACCTGGACATCTGTGATGACAGGGAGGTTATAGTCAGCTGGGATAACTATGTCTTATTTTGGGGGAGAGGGAGGGGGGAAACCTGCATTGAACCTGTCTGCCACAATGTTGCCAATATCTGTGGGTTCAGTGAATTATTTGTTGTTGTGTACTAACTATGAGCATAGTGGAGGGTGTCTGACCAGGTTGCTAACATAACTGAAGAAGGCCTTGTGGTTATCTGTAGTGTCCCTGTTGATTTCCCTCTCAAAGTTGCCCATGGATGTTTGTATGAGAGAAAACAGCTCCTTACTAGTGCTGATCAGACATGCCTTCCCTTTATAGAATTATGCTCTGTCTTGCAGTAGCTTCCATCTTTTGTAATACAATCTGTCTATGGCTGGGGTCCACCAGACAGGATGCTGTCCCTTTGTGGAGAGTGTCTTGGTCTTATATGGGATTGCATGATCCATGCATACTCGGAGATGTCCGTAGAAATCATTTGTGAAGGGGTCAGCATTGTGGGTTGTGTCTTCCACTGGCCCAGTGGACTGAAAGGATAACATGTCACTGTTACAAAGTGTAAAGTTTGCATTTGCAATGTTATTCACTATAGTCGTTTGTGCTGGTGGTGGAGGTGGGATATGTATATCCAGGGCAATTAGTTTGTGGCCAGTTCACAGTAGTTGATGATGTATCCCATACAGTACCTAGATACAAACCCCCAGAGTGAGGAGGTGCTTTGGACCTGAATCAGTGTTCTGACTGCTGGGGTTTGGTAGTATGTCGTATGGAGTGTGCCAGGTACTGTTGCACAGTTGCTGGCTGAGCACTGATACCTGGCCATTTACATGTGTATCCACCAATAGACAGACAGATGCTATATATGTGAGATATGTTGTATCACAACAGTCGAGTAGCATGTGTAGTATGTGTACCAAATTCTGCTGACATATATTGCTGATATCATGTTATTTCCTTTTTCAGGACCATGGCTCACCCGCTCAATCCAGCTTACTCTGCAGCTGAGGATGAGGAGATACACCAGAGCCTGGTGCGGGATTATGCAATACTCTTTTCCCGCACCAGCCAGAATCAGCAGGAGAGGGCTGCACTGTGGCAAGACCTGGTCCGTCGGGTAAATGACATAGGCACGCATAATAGGACATATGAGCAGGTACGACATCACTGCAGTGATTTAATCAGAAATGTCCATCAGCGTGCATCGGATATCCACAGGCAACAGGTCGCCACAGGTGGTGGGGTGGCTACACATCCCCCACTCACCAGACTGGAGGGACTACTCATGAGTGTAGTGGCTCCAGCCCGCCAACAACAACAACAGCAGCAGACATGCATTATGATGGAGGCTGGAGCCACGCAGCAGCAAGACAATGAGCGTGCAGGTAATATGCCATATCTATAGTTGACTGTTGTGTACACTGGTAGTTAATGCATGTGTGAGGTGTGTCCTTGGTTTGTAGCTGTCATCATAGTATTTAATGTGCAAGTGTGATATCCTCAATATCAGCAGCTGACCTGTGAAAGGCGACTGTTGTACTACTGACCTGTATCATACTCAGTAACAATGGCACAGTTGTGCCCACTGACATTAGTTTCCTCACTTCTACAGGTCCCTCCGGTGTAACAGCAATGCAGCCTATCCATGCTGGTGAGTGTGTATTAACAATACCTTTAATAGTCTTGATAGTAATAGTAATATTAGGCTCACTGAGTAGTGCTCTGTGTATGCATGCAGGTGTGTCTGTGTCTGTGTGTTGATATCTCGCATACTAAGTAGTGTACAACTGTGTGCAACTGTGTGCAACTGTGCATGTGTGCATGTGTGTATGTGTGCATGTGTGCATGTGTGCATGTGTGGACCTGTGCATGTGTGGATGTGTGCATCACTGGTAATATTGTGTAGACATTGTAAACTGTGTTTCCTGTTTCCCTCCCACAGGTTCTGGTGCTGCTCTGGTGTCATGCAGCAGGGAACCTGAATCAGGTGCCATGGGTACTGATAATGATGACATCTGTGTAATGGCACAGGAAGGTATGCCAGGGTCTGTCATTGGTCAGCCAATTGACAGTACACAGCTGTCAACCCCATCAATGCGCACAGTTATCCTGCCAATACACCCTTTGTCACCAATGTCCCTAGGTGATGGACAGCATACAGTGGGCATTGACCAGGGTAATGTGGTATCTGTGGCACATGCATCCCTACACAGCAGCCATGGGCATGGCTCTGAGATGGTACCACACAGACAGATGTCCAGGAGTTCTTGTGGGAGCATCCATGGGCATACTGCCCCTGTCAGACGTGCCCACAGAGGCCTCAGCTATGTTTCGGGCTGTCATGCAGGCACAGTCACGTATGGAACGGTACACCAGACAGGGTCTGAGGGAGCTGACAGCATGTCACACAGCCATGACTGACAGTATGCGTGACATTGCGGCTGCCATCCGTAATTTCACCGATGTCATAGACAGACGTTGTGGGGACATATTAGACCGGTTCCACAACTACATGTCCATGAGCCAGGGCGATGGTGGACGGTTGAGGCATCGACGTGGGCGTATGCCAGCAACAGCAGCAGCTGGCAGTCGTCGCGGATGACAACAGGGCTGCGGCTGCCCCCATAGTGCCAGCAGCAGCCCCAGCAATGCTGGGTCTGTGCTGTCATCAGACCACCCCAGGAGACCACGTGCACGAGGCTCTGGCCAGGCCCGACAGGGATCTGTGTCCAGTCAATGAACACCTGCTTCTGATGACAGTACCCAGTCTGGGTTGGTACTGGATATGGTCCGTAGCACCCCTGCAAGGCACAGGTACCGTGTTCTTGGCCAGAGACACTGATCTGTATGACCTGGCAGGTACAGTCTGTGGCTGTCCACAAACACCAGTATATGGCAGCCATGAGGTGGAACTGTGTGCATCCATACACACATGCGAATTGACAACACCTAGGGCTACCGCATACACGCACACACTGCATCAACATTGCCCCACCTTGTACTGCTGTCCCTCACCAACACACATACACATACATGTCAATTGGTGGTATCGGTGGCTGACTCAGGCTACCAAGTTCACACCCTGTGCATATGATGAAACTGTGCCACCTCCTGCAATCTGTAACATCAGTGCAGATACAGGTTAACATGTTGCTGATGCACAGGGTGACTACATAGACGTGTAGTAATAGTATCATGTTGTTAACAGTACTGTGTACTGATATAATTGTGGGTATATCACAGCATGCCTGATGCAGTAAGGGTATGATTGTCATGTACTGTTGTCTACACCCATGGTAAGTACCATAGTGTGTCATCTGCACATGTTGGCATACTGGTGGTAAGGATGTCAACAGAAGGCTACATACATAGGTAGCACAGGGGATAAGGTAATGAAAGTATTAATACGCAATGATGGACATGTAAACTGCAAGTGGCATGTTGCCCACACTGAACTCTGCAATGCAGATGTTTGAGGATGTTGATATGTGTGCAGTACTACACGACTGGTACAGGACACACAGGAGCACCCTAGCACTGCAAGCTCACATCTCATACCATGCTGGACAGCCCCAACACACAAAACTAACTGTCACAGGAGGGAGAGTCCCCATACATGTCAGGGATACTGTGGTGGCAGGCCAGGTAGCATACATCCTACTAAGTATGGAACCACTGAGTGAAGGCTCAGTGTCTGTTATTTGACATGTGTATTACTGCAGGTATGAGCACATGGGTTTCCATCCAGTTATTGTACATCCTGAAGGTACATGGTCTGTACACTTGTGTGCGCTGAGACTGGACCCTAGCCATCTGACCTGTGTATTTCCATGTACATGTGCATAGTGCCTGCATATTTGCAGTGTTACCTACAGGAAGTGGTACAGCTTGTTTGTTGTACAATGGACTACATGCAGCCCTGCTTACTGTAGCTTTGTTTGCATGCATGTTTGCTTGCAGTTACCCTGGAATACTGATCCCACTTGCAATGCAGAGTTACAGAGCTTCTGTGAACTCCTAGTGACATCTGCATAGCTTACTATATGTATGTCCATGTCTCATTTGACAGAACGTCACTGTTTGTCCTGTTCACATGTACGCTGCCTGTGACACATTGCATATGACTTACCTGGCATTTGTCCACGTGAGCAGTCATATATGCCAGTGCTAACTAATCATAGGCACTACACCCTCACATACTCACCTTCTGTTGAACCACCTGCTTCGCTAGGGCCGGCTTGCACCTGTCACCCCTGGGCTTTCGGATATTGGCAAAGGCTCTTGCTACCCCATAGTGCCTTTGTTAGGCAAGGCTCAAACGACAAACCCACCTCCATAGGTATCACAAGGGATAAGAAACTAAGAGTAATGCTACTCAATGGCAGAAGTCTAAACCTCAAGATGCACGCACTTGAAACTCTCCTTAGCTTGGAGAACATCGTTATCTGTGCAGTAACAGATACCTGGTTCAGGGCTACCGAGAGCACCCCAGCACTACCAGGTTATACCTCATACCATGCTTTTCAGCCCCAAAACTTGGACCGAACCACAAAAGGAGGGGGAGTATCGATATTCATCAAAGATACCCACACCTCCAGGTTGGTGGCAAAGCACCAAGCATCAGAGACTATCCATGTGCAACTAACAGTGGGTAAAACTGCCTTCCAGGTTATAGCCTGCTACAGAATACCCTCCCAAACCCAAGAACCGCACTCGGTCTTCCTGAGAACAGTGGAAAATATGAATGTCTCTCCAAACACCATTATATTGGGTGACTTCAACTACCCAAACATAGACTGGGAGCATGACTCTAGCTCCAACACCCTAGCCCAAAGATTCCTAGAATTTATGAACTCAAATGCTATGGAACAACTTGTTACCACTCCCACAAGAGGGGAAAACATACTGGACCTGATCATCACCAACATGGGGACTCTATGCTCCAGACCAGAAGTGAATCCCTCACTGGTAAGATCAGACCATAAACTAATCTCACTGGATATTCACATCCCGACCCCACCCCCTGCCCAGAAAACCACAGTGAAAACCTTCCCTAAAGCAAATTCACACTCCTCAAAACTGAGGTGGAAACCTTCAAAGCCCCCGGGCCTGTGGAAAATACGGCCCAGACCACAGATACCTCTATAAATGCATTCTATGGACACCTTCAGGAATGCATGGATCATGCGATCCCAAATAAAACCAAGACCCAATCCTCCAAAGGCAGAAGTCCTGTCTGGTGGACCCCAGCCATAAACAAACTATACAATAGAAGGAGGAAGCTACTAAATGATAGAGCAAAATCCCAAAAGGGGAAGGCATCACTGATCAGTATTAGCAAAAAACTATGGGCACTCATAAAATTGTCTAAGGCTAGCTTCGAGAGAAAATTGCACAGGACACTAAGGATAATCACAAGGCTTTCTTTAGTTATGTTAGGAACATGGGTGGTAATTCCCAGATATGCTCAGAGGTAGTCCAAAATGTCAAAAGAAACACCGAACCCACAGACATTGCCAACATCCTACCTGACAGGTTCAGCGCAAACTTCTCCCCCCCCTCCACACCGAAAGGGCAAATATTTATCCCAGCAGAGTGCTGCCCCCCTGACATCTCAGATGCTCAGGTAAGAGCCGCCCTCTCCAAAGCAAAACACACAGCATCAATGGGACCAGACAGTGTCCCGGGCTGTGTCCTACATGAACTCCAAGAAGAGCTACACCCAAACATAAAACTACTGTTCAATCCCAGCCTTACTACAGGATATGTGCCCAAAGAGTGGCGTACAGCAACAGTGGTCCCTCTCCATAAAGGTGGTACCTCAACGGATCCTGGACACTATCGCCCCATAAGCCTGACTAGCTTGGTCTGCAAAGCTATGGATAGGATCATCATGGACCTCATAAATAAAGATATTGGGGACCTACAGACACTGGATACTACCCAGTTTGGCTTTGTTAAGGGCAGATCCTGCCTCTTAAACCTGGTTGATTTCTTTGAAACAGTCATCAAGGCCATTGACGAGGGGAAGGTGGTCCACACAGCCTACCTGGACCTCGCAAAAGCCTTCGATACAATACCCCACTCGGGCATTCTAGAGAAGCTCACCAGCTTAAATATAAACCCCTATGTCACTAGATGGATTGCACACTGGCTCAAGGACAGAACCCACATGGTTAGAATTGCCTGAGCCATGTCAGACTCCAAACCAGTTACAAGTGGTGTCCCACAAGGCTCAGTCCTGGGACCTCTCTTGTTCGGTATATATTTCTCGGAGGTACAGGCCAACACGGAAGGACTGTGGCTGACCAAATTCGCAGATGATTGCAAACTGGCCGCAATAATCGACTCTCCAGCCGACACAAGCATCCTCCAAAAGGGCCTCATAGAAACAGACAACTTGTGCCAGAGCCATGGCCTCAAGCTGAATGCCAAAACGTGTATAGTCATCCCCTTTGGCAAAAACAAAGTGCCCACAAAGTACCACATAGGTGGTAATCCATTAAGTACAGAAGAAGTAATTAGGGACCTGGGGACCCAAGTTGATAGCAATCTCTCATTTGACAACCACGTGGCCAAAGTGCTTAGAAAAACATTTTATATAGCCCACCTCATCATGAAGGGATTCACATCTAGATCAGGGGAGGACATCGTGCCTCTTTACTCATCCCTCATCAGGACCATAATTGAGTATAATGCCCCTGTTGGGATGTACCTTACCAGACACCTGCAGCAAC
Source organism: Protopterus annectens (assembly GCF_019279795.1). Taxonomy (NCBI): domain Eukaryota; kingdom Metazoa; phylum Chordata; order Ceratodontiformes; family Protopteridae; genus Protopterus; species Protopterus annectens. The sequence goes on along the minus strand of NC_056729.1, from coordinate 366,923,700 downwards.
TGGAAAGACCCCAAAAGTACCTCACCAAGAGGATCAAAGGGCTCAAACAGATGCCATATGCTGACCGGTTAAAGAAACTCCAGCTCTACTCAGTGGCATACCGCCTGTTCAGAGGCGATCTGTGCCTGATGTATAAAGCCATGTCCAACCCGGAATTAATAGGCATGCTGCACCTCAGAATATCCAAATCCCATCGAGCTACGCGCTCAAGAGACTTGAACCTCAGCACTGAAATAAATAGGACATGCTGGAGGGACAGATTCATAACCCAGAGGCTCCCTTCACTCTGGAATAAAATCCCAGTCCAGGTTAGGCAGAGTCCCTCATTGACTCTCTTCAAGAGGAATCTTGATGAGTGGATGGGAGATCGTAGGTTTACCCCGGGTATCACTTCTGTGTCACTGTTAGACAGAGGCACAGTATACTAACCTCGAAAAAGGGCATAGCAAGATAAATTTACAATGGGTGGCGAAAGCCAAACACATTCTGGCTAGGTTTATAAATGCCCTAGGGCAGATAGCCTAGTATGAACCTATGAACATATGAACCTATGTACCTTGTTCCTCATTGGCCCTATGTGCTGTTAATCACCATGGCAATCACAATACTATGGTAGCATGTGCAAAGGTCACATGTCAGTCACCTTTATGGTACAGTTGTGGAATATGTGGGTCATGTGGCAATGTCACAGCTGCCACATGTACACAGTCAACCCTCTCCCCTACACATGGACGTACAACACATGTATGAGATGCAACCACATAGCCAAACTGGGGACTAAGCACTCTGAACCCAGTACTGGCATAACCTGTCAGGTGGCATGAAATACTACAGTGACTACAATACCAGTCTGATGTAGACCTACACTGATAGCAATACAAACACGTGAACACACTGGGCCATTCGTAGAGCCTAAGAATAACATCCTGCCTGAGTGGTAGACACCTCTGCAGCTGGCACACAGGCATACATTATGCCAGAACACAGCATGTGCAACACATAGCACACAAATCCTGTGTGCCAAGCAGTCACAGCCTGTACGGCTAGACAACACACCTGCTACAGTTGTGATAGGTACCTTTATTGTCCAGTACAGTGAGGTCATGCTCACCAGGCTGAACAAGGTGAAGGTCACAGTGATATGCCCGTGGGGCACTATGGTCCACCACATAACACAAGCATACAGGTCAGTCAGAGGCATGGACACATATGACTCAGTCATTGTCCATGCCACTATGGCTGACCTGGGATGTACCTCCCTGGACTACATGATAGGGAACATGGAAGGGCTCTCTGAGCATGTGGCACAGGCTGGTATGACCCTGACCTTGGTTGGCATCATACCCTCATCAGGAATGCTGACGTATTACTGAATGCTGATGAATTACTGTAGCTACAACACCCTAGCTGAAAGGTTCCTAGCATGTAGTCACTGCATTGCTATGGAACAACTTGTTACCACTCTCACAACAGGTGAAAACATGCAGCACCAGTTCATCAACAACATGTAGACTATATGCCCCAGACCAGATGTGTATCCCTCACTGCTAGGATGATACCATATACATCTCACACTGTATATACACATACCACATGCAGCACCCGCACAGAAGACTGCAGTCATAATGTTATCCAGTGCAAATACCATGTATTCACATGTGGCAGGCGTCAGACATGGGAACTATTGAAGGTCACAGGTACATATGTGTATTTGGCACACATATACATCATCTGTGTCCATTGCCATTACTGGTTTAATCGATGTCATGCATTATTGTGAACAACAACCCACACACATGGGCATTCTGTGTGACAAAAACACATGTGGCATGTGTGGAATTCAAAGCCATAACTAACTGTGCTATGACAGTAGTGAGAGACGCAGTAGCAGAGCATGCTATTTGCATTACTGGTAGATTTGCCCTCTTCCGCTGTACTTGTAGGGTGCTGACATCATCTCTGTGTAGAGATTGGAATATGCAGCAGCTGGTGTGTTGTACTGGTTGGCAAAAGGGTCAGCTTTTTCACACATGTAATTGCACACACCCTACTTTCACCCACCCCCACACACACACTTGCCATTTGCAGGATTCAAACCCCTACCTAACTATGTTATGACACTCCAGACAAATGCATTAGCAGAGGGCGCTATTTGCATTACTGAAGGGCTTCCCTTCTCCTGCTGTACTTATAGGGTGCTGACATCATCAGTGTTTAGAAAGGGGAATGTGTATCCTGTAGTGTGTTCTCCTAGTTGCCAAAAGGGACATTTTTTTCATACAGAATTGCACACACACTAACCCCCTTCCACACACACTGAGCATTTGCAGGATTCAAACCCCTATCTAACTATGTTATGACACTCGAAACGGACACATTAGCAGAGCGCATTATTTGCATTACTGGGAGGCTTCTCTTCTCATGCTGTACTTATAGGGTGCTGACATCATCAGTGTTTAGAAAGGGGAATGTGCATCCTGTAGTGTGTTCTCCTAGTTGCCAAAAGGGACATTTTTTTCATACAAAACTGCACACACACACACTAACCTCTCTCCACACAAACACTGCGCATTTGCAGGATTTAAACCCCTATCTAACTATGTTATGATACTCAAGACAGATGCATTAGCAGAGCGTGCTATTCTCATTACTGGGAGGATTTTCTTCTCCTGCTGTACTTCTAGGGTGCTGACATCATCAGTGTTTAGACAGGGGAATGTGCATCCTGTAGTGTGGTCTCCTAGTTGCCAAAAGGGACATTTCTTTCATAGAGAATTGCACACACACTAACCCCCCTCCACACACACTGAGCATTTGCAGGATTCAAACCCCTATCTAATTATGTTATGCCACTTGAGACAGACGCATTAGCGGAGTGCACTATTTGCATTATTGGGAGGTTTTCCTTCTCCTGCTGTACTTATAGGGTGCTGACATCATCAGTGTTTAGAAAGGGGAATGTGCATCCTGTAGTGTATTCTCCTAGTTGCCAAAATGGACATTTCTTTCATACAGAATTGCACACACACTGAGCATTTGCAGGATTCAAACCACTACCTAACTATGTTATAACACTCGAGAGGGACGCATTAGCGGAGTGCGCTATTAGCATTACTGGGAGGTTTTTCTTCTCCTGCTGTACTTATAGGGTGCTGACATCATCAGTGTTTAGAAAGGGGAATGTGCATCCTGTAGTGTGTTTTCCCAGTTGCCAAAAGGGGCATTTTCCTCACACACACACCAACCCCGCTCACCCACACACAGACTGAGCTTTTGCAGGATTCAAACCCCTACCTAACGATATTATGACACTTGAGAGAGACGCATTAGCAGAGCGCACTATCCGATTTACTGGGCATCTACTCTGCACCTGCAGTATTTATAGGGTGCTGACATCATTATTTCTACAGAGGTATGTACATCTAGTACTACCTGCCAGGTGGGGGATAGCATATATATGCATTTGCAGCCACCTACTTCAGGGTCAGATATGCACATCGCACTGGCAGGTTATGTTCTATACCATGCTTTGTGACCACAGGACCTGTAACACACAACACAACCAGTCCAGACCACCCCTCCCACATCCAGGACACACACTTTGCTTCCCTGGGAACAGTGCCAAGATATGCAGGTGTTCACATACACCATTCCAGTTGTTAACGTCAGGTACAGGCATATTGTGTGTGGGAACTACTCAGGCCTCTACAACACTACCCTACAGCCACTACAATTTGTGAGTCCATGTGCTATGGCAGAACCACTCACCACAGCCACAAGGGGGAATACATACTGCACCTGACCATCTGCAACATGGGTACTCACTGTTCCACACCTGAGGTAGACCACCATTGTTGATATCTGACCATACCCACCTTTCCCTGGACATCCATATCCCATCCCCACCCCCAGGCAAGGTTGTCACTGCAAACAAAGTGTATTTATCAAAAGCAGACTTTACACTTGTGAAGACTGGGGTGGAAGACTTCAAAGGACCCATGCTGGGGGAGTATACAGGCCACTCTGCATAATCCTTGACAATTGCATTCTATGAGCATGTGGAAGGTTTGCATTGATCATGCTATCCCAAATATACCCATGACTGCTCCACAACAGGACACCTGTCAGGTGTACACCAGCCATATATGAGCTGTCCAACAGACAGAGTGAGCTAATACATTGCAGAGCAGTAGCCCACAGAGGGAGGACATCTCTGAACAGTACCGGCACGACACTTCAATCCCTCATAATCATCACGACACAGTGTTGGCAGTGAAATTGTCCAGACAATGCAGATAAGGCTCCCCTCAGTCTGTTATTGACGCCCACTTACTGTTAGAGGTCCTCAGCAACCCTCTTCCAGCACACACCAACAACATGGATGTGGCTCAGCAAATTCAAACCCTGGGATCTCCACTGTGTCCCTGCTTGACAGAGGCACAGCACACTAGCCTCACACGGTGCCTTATGTGACCTACTTTACAGTGGCACAGTAGCCTACTGTACTGGGGAGGCAGACGCCAAGCACACTCTGGCTAAGCTGTCATTCCCTAGGGCAAACAGCCTAGTGTTGACCTCTACACCCATATGTTTAATTGTCAGATGCACATTATTTGATGCTGATAGACTGTTTGCAGGTCTTTATTGCCATAGCATTCCCTGTTTGTATGAACAACTTGTGTATCTGTGGAAGATGTTTGAATATGGGAGAGATCCACTATATCACATATGTCTCTGTAGTCATTTATCTGTGTGCACTGGGCAGATTGCTGTAATGTGGTTGGTTCCTGGAATAACACGTACAAATACCAGATATGTGTGGCCAACTGCTAAACTGAAATTTGGCCTAAGTGTGTGAGCATGCCCAGTTCAGCCTTCCCATGGCATGTTGTCTGACATATGTCTCATTTATCAAAGTGTGCGAGCATGCCCAGTGTGAGCTTTCCATATGTTGAACTCTGCAGCCCACCACATTTGTGGAATAGTGTGAACTTCAACAATATCTCCTGTTTATGGTTGTGTGTTGTGTGTCATGTTGTGTAGTTACTGTCCAACTGCTTTGTGTCTGAACACAACAGGGATTATACTGTGCCTGCAGGGTTTGCATGGGATACTTTGCATACAGTTGTCAACATCCTTTCATACTAACCTAACACTGTAGTACCGTAATGTACTGGTTCAGTACTTTCACTGTGGTGGACAGTATCATGGGCTTTAGTCCTATCACTGCTTTACATTTCCATAGTGAGCACAACAGCCTGGTTAGGAGCCAGTTGTGCACATCTGACAATGTTGCATTATGTTCAGATATGAACTACTTAAACCAGGCTTGTCCAACATTGGTAGTGTATTCCACAACATAGGTGTACATTGGCAAACACTAGCGATGTGCCCTAGGCCATTTCTAATGCTAGTCGGAGAGTGTGTTTGTCCTTCGACACACATTGTAAGTGGAGTTTGCCATGACATATGTCATGGTTAGTATACTGTGCCTCCGTCTACCTGTGACATAACAGTGATACCCAGGGTAAATCTACCATCTCCCATCCACTCATCAAGATTCCTCTTGAGGAGAATCGATGAGTGACTCTCTGGCTAACCTGTACTGGGAGTTTACTCATGAGTGGGGGTGGCTTCTGTGTTATGGATCATGCAGTACAGCTTGTCCTATGTATGTCAGTGCTGGGGTTCAGGTCTCTCATGTGCATAGCTCACTGCCATTCAGATTGTACAAGGTGCAGCATGTTCATTGATTCCAGCTTGGACATGGCTTTATACATCAGGCACAGCTTGCCTCTGGGTGGGCAGTATGGCAGTGTGTGGAGCTGCAGTTTGTTTAATCAGGCAACACATGGCATCTGTTCAAGCTCTTTGATACTCCTGGTGAGGTACTTTTGGGGACTTTACAGTTGATGGAGGTCTCTGCTGAGGTACATCCCACAGGGGCTATTGTAGTCAATTGTAATGCTGATGAAGGATGACTGCAGAGCCACAATGACCTCCCCTTATCTAGATCTGACAACCTTCATGATTAGGTGGGTATATGGTATGTTTCTGTAAACACTACAGCCACATGTTTGTCCAATGCAGGATATCTATCACCTTGCGTCCCCAGGTCTCTCATTACATGTTAAGTATGTAATGGGTTAACACCTATGTGGTAATTGGTAGGCACTTACTGTATATCCACGGGGGTTGACTATACACTTTTCTGCAATTAGCTTGCTGACATGGCTATGGCACCAGTTGTCTGTTTCTGTGTGGCCCTTTTGTGGGATGCTTGTGTCAGCTGGAGGGTCAGATATGGTGGGCAGTTTGTAATCCTCTGCAAACATGTTCAGACACAGTCCTTCCATGTTGGCCTGTACCTATGGGACATATATACCAAACGAGGGAGGTCCCAGGACCAAGCCTTGTGGGATGCCAGTTATATCTGGTTTGTAGTCTGACATGGCTGTAGCATGTCTGACCATATTAGTTCTGTCATTGTTCTGATTTGCAACCCCTCTACTGACATAGGGGTTTATATTTAAGCTGGTGAGCATATCTATAATGAACATGTAGGGTATTGTATGGAAGCCTTTGCAAGGTCCAGCTACGCTGTGTGGACCACATTGCCCTCATCAATGACCTTAATGACTGTTTCAAATGAGTCAAACATGTTTAAGGGCAGGATCTGCACTTAAGAAAGCCACACTGGGTAGGGTCCGGTGTCAGTAGGTCCCCAATATCTTTATGTCTGCGGTACATGCTGATCCTTTCCATAGCTGTGCAGACCAAGCTTCTCAGGATTCTGGGGTGGTAGTTTGCAGTATCCATTCAGGCAACACCTTTGTTGAGAAGGACCACTGTTGTTGTACACTGCTCTTTGGGTACATATCCTGTGGTAAGGCTGACATTGAGCAGTAGTGTGATTTGGCATTCCATTCTTCTTGGAGTCCATGTTGAACTCAGCCCAGGACACCATGCATTCTGGGGGGGGGGGGGGGGTTGCACTGCACCTGTCAGGTTGTATGTTGGCAATATGTGTGTATGTTTAGTATGTTGTTTGTAATATTTGTGTGATTCAGAGCATATCTGTGAATTCCCAACACGGTTCCTACCATCAGTTGAGAAAGCCTTGTGATTATCCTTAGTGTCCTGTACAATTTGTATCTTCATAGGTTCATACTAGGCTATCCACCCTAGGGCATTTATAAGCCTAGCCAGAGTGTGTGTGGCTTTCGCCACCCCTTGCTATGTGAATATTATGGCCATTTATGATTTACTTTACTGTGCCTCTGTCTGGACGTGACACAGTGAAGACCCCCAGTGTACATCTACGATCATCCATCCACTTGGCAAGATTCCTGTTGAAGAGTGTCAGTGAGGGGCTCTGCCTAACATGGAGTGGGATTCTGTTCCAGGGTGTGGGGAGCCTCTGGGTTATGTATCTGTCCCTTCAGCACATCCTATTTCATTATGTGTTGAGGTTGACATCTCTCACTCTCACAGCTACGATGGCTTTGAGTTTTCTGGGGTGGAGCATGTCCATTACTCCTGTGTTGGACATGGCTTTGTACAACAGACATACAACGCCTCTGTGTAGGAAGTATGTGACTGCATTCAGCTGGGGTGTCTACAGCCAGGCAGCATATGACATATATTTGAGACCCTTTATCCTCTTGGTGAGGTACCTTTGAGATCTTTCTAACTGCTGCAGGTGTCAGGTAAGGTACATCCCAAATGAGGCATTGTACTAGATTATGGGTCTGATAAGAGAACAGTATAGGGGCACAATGACCTCTGTTGACGTAGATGTGAATCCTTTCATAATACGGTGTCCAGTATAGACAGTCTTTCTAGCCACATTGGCAATGTGAGTGTCACATAACAGGTTACTGTCCACTTGTGTCCCTAGGTCCCTGATTACTCCTTCCATACATAATGGTTTACCACCTATGTGGTAATTTGTGAATACCTTGTTTGGTATTTGGTGGGACATTCATACTGTCCAGTGTCTTCAGGACGGCTGGGTGGGGTTCCTGTGTGTGAGAGTGTGGTCTGTAGCATACTACAGACTGTACAGCAGTCTTGCCTCTGGTTAGTTGCACATGGGTGGACTCCGATGCTTTGTGCATTGTCAGTTACCTGGACGTATGGGTGTCTGTGCTGAATATGGATACTCACCCTCCTTTTATGTTTTGGTCCAGGTTTTGGGGCCATAACGCATGATATGTGGTACAACCTGGTAGTGCTGGTGTGCTGTCAGGAGGCTTGCAGAAGGTTTCTGTCACTGCACAGACATCGATGTTCTCCATACTGGGGAGGGCCTCGGGAGCATGCATATTGAGGTTTACACGTCTGGCATTGGTCAGCATTACCCTTATGTTTCTTTCCACTTATGTTTTCTAGGGTGGTGGGTTAGTCTTTTCAGCCTTGCCTACGGAAGGCTCTATGGAGGTGGCAAAAGCCTTATCCAATATCCAGATGCCCAGGGGTAACAGGTGCAAGCCATCCCTGGAACAGCAGCGTGGCTTGTCAAGCATGACATCCCAAGCAGACAGACATTGGATCCCCTTGGAATGACACCAGTAATTGTGCCACTTGTTAAAGCTGATCATTCTGTGTTTGTACTGTGGCATCATTCTTGGTGAGGGTAGGATGCTGCAAACGGTCAGTGTCATACCGGCCTCGACTACATAATCGGAGAGCTCATCTATGTCTCTTTTCATGTAGTCTAGGGAGGTACATCTCAGGTCATTCACACCAGCATGGACTATAATTGCATCATATTTCTACTTGCTTTGGGGTGACCTGCATACTTGTGTTATGTGGCGTATTGTAGCAGCCTACAGGCAGCTTACTGTACCCTTTCCCTTGTTCAGTCTGGTGAGCGGGACAGCAGCGTGTCTCACTATGGAGTCACCTATTACAACTGTATCAGGCATGTTGTTTCTCCTTCTGGCCTGTGACTGTTTGGTACACCAGCTTTGTGTACTATGTGTTGCATGTGCTATGTTTGGAGGTTGTGGTTGCTTGGGTGTCTGCTTTGGAGGCCTCTGTTGGTGTGGTGTGTTTGTAATTAGGGCCTCCGGGAATGTTTTTCTGTGTTTATGTCTTTGGTTTGCAGTTGTGATAGGTCTATGTGGGACTGGGTTTGTGGTGTGTGTAGGGTTGCCACATTTTCAAATGGCCAAAGTGGGACATTTTTGGTACAAACATCAGATTTTACAGGCCGACACATACACACAGTCAGTACAAAGGATATAACTTAACTTTTTTGCCTAAATAAAAGCTTATTCTTGTAGCATTTTAGTTGCTTATTCTGTTTCTTATAACATTTAGGTATTTTAGACACAGAATAACTGTTTTATGCAACTATTACATAAAATATAGGAAATAATTATGTCCTACAATTTCAGGACATTTGCCATTTTTAATATTTTTTGTCAGGACACAATTGCCCAAAGAGGGACCGTCCCTCGCAAAGTGGGACAGGTGGTAACCCTAGGTGTGTGTGGTTACCTTCTCCTCCTGACTAGTTTTGACAGTACTGAGTTGAGGGAGCTCAGCCTCCAGTTTGGATAAATGGTTGCATCTCTCACATATATTTGTATTTCCTGGGGGGAGTTGAGGGTTGTCTGTGTACTTGGGGCAGGTGTAACATTGCCTCAAGATTCACAGATTCAAGTTGTTGTAGCTGGCCTTAGTGGATTGTATGTGTGGACATATTTTATTGCCATACTACTGATCAGTGATTACTTCCCTTTTTATGTTTGCTCTATCATGTAGTAGCTTCCTCATTCTCTTGCATGGTTTGGTAATGGCTGGAGTCCACCATGCCAGATGCCTGCGTGTATGGCATTGTGTTTTGTTTTAATTTAGGATTGCATAATCCAAGCATTCCTGGCAGTGTTCATGGAATGCCTGTATAACAGGTTCTGAGGTGTGTCCCATATTTTGCACCTGCACAGGGCCTTTAATGGATTCCACATCAGTTTGGAGGAGTGCAACTTTTGCTTTACACATGTTTTTCACTGTGGTTTTCTGGCCAGGGACTGTGGTCAGGATGTGTATATCCAGTGTGATTACTCTATGGTCTGGTCTTACCAGTGAGGGATACACTTCTCATCTTGCCATCCAGTACCCATGTTGCTGATTATCACATCCAGTATGCTTACCCCTCTTGTGGGAGTGGTACGTTGTTCCTGGGCATTTTGGTTTATGGATTCTAGGAACTTTTGTCCTACAGTGTTGGAGCTAGTATAATGCTCCCAGTCTATGTCTGGGTATTTTCAGTCACCCAATATAATGTGGTTTGGAGGACTTGATATATTCATGTATTCCAACATAGGCCAGGTGCAGTTCCTGGTGTTGGGACAGTAGTCTGTAGCAGGCTATAAACTGGGAGGCAGTTTTAGCCACTGTTACTTGACCATGGCTAGTCCATGCTGCTTCTTGTTGTGGTACCAACATGGGGGTGTGGTTATCCTTGACAATTATTGCTAGTCACCCTCCTTTTGTAGCTTGTTCCATGTTTTGAGGCTGTACAGCACAGTATGAGGTGTAACCTGGTAGTGTTAGGGTGCTGTTGTGAGCCTTGACCCAGTTTTCTGTTACAGCACAGATATCAACATTCTCCATACTGGGTGAGTTTAGACTGCATGCATCTTGCTGTTTAGACTTCTGGCATTGGGTAGCATTACATCTAGGTTCTTATCCCTTGTGATACCTATGGAGGTGGGTTTGTGTTTTGAGCCTTACCTATTCAGGGCACGCTGTGGGTAACAACAGCCTTTCCCAGTATCCATACGGCCTGCACTGATAGGTGCACACCAGCCCTAGCAGGTGGAGCATCATGTCATGCTCAGCATGTCATCCCAGGCTGGCACACATTGGATCCCCTTTGACTAACTGCAATACTTCAGCCAATTATTGCAATTGATCATCTCATCGTCATATTGTGGCATCATGCTTGGTGAGGGTAGGATGTTAGTCAGGGTTCTCAAGTGTGCATATACTACATGGTGTTACATTGCTTAACACATGGCATTCATGCCTCAGGTGGTGCTGCAGGGCTGCCTCTGTCAGATGCACATACTACACTCCCTGTACATGTTTGAGAGCAGGTTATGTCATTTTAGGCATCCCTGTTATTATATGAGTGAGTCAGAGACGGGTATTATTCCCAGGGTTCCTACTGAGCCAGTGTATGTGCTATGCGTTGCCTCTTTGCCAAGGCCAGGGCATACTGGGTACGCCTCCTTCTGCCTACTGGGGCAGGCTCAGGTTGTTCCTCCTCTGAGTCACGCTCTGCCTGTGATGGCCTTGGCAATGGTGGGGGGCTGTTTGGCCAGGCCCTATTCTGGTCCTGCTGCAGCTGTTTTTGCAAGATCATATTATGTAGCATAGCACATACCATGACAATTTGGGTACATGTAGTTGTTGAGTACTGCAAGGCTCCACCAGATGTGTCCAGACAATGGAACCGTGACTTCAGCAGCCCAAACACACGCTCTATTACATTATGTGTTTGTGCGTGTGCCTCATTATGGCGTTCCTGTTCAGGTGTGTGTGCATTTCTGATGGGTGTCATCAGCCACGGCTCCAGTGCATAACCTGCATCCCCCACTAGGTGTCCATGTGGGATGTCCCCATTGGCAAATGTCTGGTACAGCTGCGTCAAATGCCAGATATGGGAATCATGGTAGCTCCCAGGGCAGCCAGCACACACATTCATTATTATGCCCTGGGCATCACACACGACCTGGCAGTTGATGGAGGGGAAGCCCTTGTGGTTAATGTAGGCCCTACCCCGCTCACCGGCTGGTGCTTTGATGTGTATGTGCGTGCAGTCTATTGCACCCACTACCTCAGGGTATTCCGCTATTTGCTGGAAGAGACGCATATTGCTGGCCAATTCCTCACGGGCATTGGGGAAATATACATGATCACCGACATGTGCTGACATGGCATCCAGGAACTGGTGCAGTACCGTGGAGGCTGATGCCTGTGATATCCCCATCATATCACCAGTTGGTCTCTGGAAGGTACCTGTTGCTAGTATTCTTAGGCCAACACATACCTTGGTTTCCACTGGGATGGGTTCCCCTCTGTTGGTTCTGTGTGTGAGGCGTGGGCTGCACAGCTCGACAATTTGCTGCAGGAGGTCTCTGTCCACTCTATAGCGCTCTACTATCTCCAGCTCATGTAACCCGTGGTAGGTGACCCTGGGCCTGTACACTCTTCTCCGTCTCCTCACTGTGGGTTGTCTGGCACCATCTGCATTGTCACCACCCTCAGCAAGTCGCCTATGTCTCCTTATGACAGCTATGGCAGCCCCTAGCATTTCTGCTCTGAGTTCAGCTTTTTCAGTTTTCACTTCTAATAGCTTACTCCTGTCTTGCAGTGTCTCTTGAGAGAAACATCCTGCACTGCTGTTTGCAGGGTTTTAAGTGCTTGGCTGAGCTACTATTCTGCCTGTGTAATTGCCTGCTTCTAATTGTTTTCACCTGCTAGCTCCAGCAGTATTCCCTGCTAGCTTCCTACTAATTCTGTTGCTTCCTTTTTCCTTTCTGTTTCCTCAGGGGGGAGCAATGCGCATACCAGCCAAAACACGCTCACAGTGGCTTACACATGCGCACACATGCTTACACGGTTCAGAATCTGCTTATTCAGGTTAAAACGCATGCACACTAGCACAAACAGTGTTACAAGTCTGCCAACAGGCTCCCACATGCTCGGTCTGCCTTACACGCGCGCACACTGCCCTACTCGCGCTTCATGGCGCACACACGTGCGCATGCACGCCCAGCAAGAAACTTTGGTGTAGGCAACAGTGCACACCTTCCATTTCTTGACTTTCCCATGCTTATGTTGTGGCACTCCTCTTTCCATGATATGTGTCTGACATCTGTCATGTAACACTGACCTCCAATGAACTGCATTTCTTTCTACCATTCCCCCCTGTGATGTCACCTATCTCCTACTCTATTCCTCACCCTTATGTATCTCTTACACTACTCAGAATGTGCTCATTTGCTATGTGACAGTGGAATTCAGTATCCTAACACTCATTTACATCAGATTGCCTACTAATGCTTAGTTACATGTCTTAGACTCAGCTTCCCCCCTTAGCAACCACTAAATGGTGGCCATGTTGTTTTTGGTCTGCTGGTCCCTGCATTGTAAATCCATGTATTGCATAAAACCCACATTTGTGGGTTTATAACCTTCATTTTTATGTTTTATACAGCGCAACCCGTTTGCGCGGGGCTGCACTCCGTTTAAACATCGGCGATCGCCGAAAAAAAATATATATATATTTTTCATATTTGCATCAGGGTACCTTGCCAATGGCCACATATTTGGCCATTGGCATGCTGCCTGTTACATATGCACCCTTTATTTGGAGCTGAAATGGCTCCATTGTGATTTTTGCAGAAACGTACTCAGTTGTCAACTGAGTACATTTCTGCAGCTAAAACGGCTCTTACACGGGCTGCTTTGGGCTTCGTGGATCACTAATCTACCTCATTTGTATGCCTTTCAGCTGCAAGTGAGGTAATTAGCATATCCACGCCCACTCCGTGTAAGAGATGTTTTAGCTGGTCTCTTACACGGACTTTAGGGCTGTTCCTGGATCGCGAAGGCTGCATGGAGTCTTACACTACTCTTAGACTCCGTGCAAGCCTTCGTGAATCCTGCTAAATGTCTTTATCAACAAAAGTTAGTGGTACTGATTACGTGAATTAAAACATGAAACAGAACAGCTATAACAAACAAATTTATTTCTTTTATTTATTTGACATTTATTTACCGGGAAGGTCCAACTGGGTCTGAAAGAACCCATTTTCGGTGGAGGCCCAGGGAGTAAAGCTTCTGTTACATACAGACATGTACAATCTTTATACAGATAACATAAAGTTGCATGAGTTACAAATACATATAGAGAAGTGAAAAATAAAACTTAATATGGAGAGCAACAAATTACCTGAGTTACACATAAGCAGGTACATTGATAAGAAGTAGAAGGTAATTAGGGTGGCTATTGTTTGATATTTTATCTTTCTCCCATACATCTTATAAGCTACTTCTTTCTGTTGAGGAAACATATAAAGATAATGACAATAATTAACAATCTTCTCCAAGACTGCTAGTCTTTTTCACTATGGGAAGAATAGTGCACTCATTAGGTCTCTCATGCTGCTGATATCAGGCAGAATATATTATTGAAACTGAAGCAGAGACAGGCCTTCTTAACCTGTGGTATTTCCTATATGCAGATATTTCATTGTTCTCAGTTGTCCAGGTTATTCCTTAAATTTTATACTTTTCTAATGTATCCCTTGAGGATGTATAAATATATTTTCTAACACAAAAATGTTTTGCATTTAATTATTTAGAGTTATTACCCACTTAATTGTAACAATATAATAAGGATATAATTGTATAATAAAGACTTTCTGTGCACATTATTTGCTCCCTTTTCATAGTTATTCTATATACCCTTCTATACGTATAGCTTTCTATATTAAGTAACAACATTTCTTTTCAGATGAGTTTGAGTGGGACTCTTTCTGCTGATACTATAAGCTAAATAAAATATAGCACATATTATGTTTCTTTACAGAAGATGGCCTAATGCTGTCATATGTAAGAGCTACAATACAGATTTCACAAATGAAAGATTAATTAAATGATCAGTATAAGTATTTTCTTTATTCAGGTTAGTATGATGAACAGTGTGGAGTATACTAAACCATAAGTATAGGTGAGATCATAAAGCAACTGTTACCTAATCTTTTAGTATTTCTCAGCTGAGAACTATATGTCCAAATGATCCTAATCACTTATACTTAATATAAACCTTGATATAAGCTACTGTAGTCAAACATGCAGATTCTCCCTCCACTTCCTTATTTGCTCATTGATTGAGATGTAACTTATATAGTACACCTGTACTGCCTCTTTCCTTTCTGGAACTGGATCTCACTTCCTATCAATGTACGTTCATGTAAGCTAAAGGACTCTGCTATGTGAGGGGTGTTTGTTAGAATTCTTGAAGGCCTTTGTGGGCAGTAAATGGCACAGATTTTTTTAGATGCTGTGATAACGTGCTGGCAGTGTTCTCCTTCCACTGGCCTGCTAGTGACCCCACTCATCCTGAAAACAGGTTTTAGTACTTTATGTTTAGGTTCTGAATGTCACCTGATATCAGTAATTAGGGCAAATCCAAGCTGATGTGACCTTTGCTTTCCTTTAAGGTAGAGCCACAGTTCAGACATTTTGAGAATAAAAGCAGCATTTTATATATGTATACATATGTCACAGTTTAATTGCCAAAACAGATATTTATTTTGTTTGCTTTATAAGAGGGTTAGGAGGGTGGCCTAATGGTTAAGGTGTTTGCCTTAAAAACACAAGGTGCGAGGTTTGAGTCCCACAAGTGGTAATTGGCTTGGCTTAAAATGGCTTTTAATGGCATTTAGCCTAGTACTAAACTATGAACTTAAGTAGATGACTCAACATTCATTTCAAAGATACATTGCTTAAATATTCACATTTTATAAGGTACACACAACTACCTATCTATTAGCTTGTCTAGCTTTTTGCAACTTAACCATATTGTGTATGATGAAAAATAATACACATTGTGATACATTTAGAAAATTAACTTGTTTTGCTGGCATCTGCAACTGCCAAACTATGGTATAACAGTATAGACATGCTATAGGTTATACTGGGAACACTATTATTAAAGGCAAATGACATTTTAACTTAATTTAATTAGAAATCAAGATTCTTTTCAGGGATAATATACCCATATACATAGCACTTTTGATTGCTATGGGAGCAGTAATTACTGCAAAGTATTTGGTAGAGGGTATAGACGAGATAGAATGGTGATTCTGATATGCTAAAGGTGACTCATTATGAAATGCATTCTTTGGCAGTGAAATCACTTTTGTGACTTATGTTCTAGTTTCCTGAAAAGTTTTAAAAATAATTCATTGTTCAAAATCTATGGCTGTCTTAGTCTCCTGTCATTATTGTTGTGTTGAAAAATAAGGACCATCCATGGTGATCCTGAGAACAAAGCATTATTATTGTCTTGGCCAATGACTATGCCTCAAATGCAAAAATAAATCAGATTTAGAATCCAAATATCATTCAGCATGGCGTGATAAAACCTTTTTAAAGCTAATGTTAGATGACTATATATTCAGTCAGTGATAATGACAGGGTTTAGAATACAACATATATTGAAGAAATAGAAATACGCAGTATTTGTCATGAGGGGAAGTGGACAAGATTCAGTCTTAAGGTAACAAAACAAAAGAAAGGCTGTAAAATAGTATTAGTAAGCATTCAGACTGTGTGTGCATAATACCTGAATGTCCATGAGTTTATATGTATATACAGCAAAAAGAATACTGTTATTATGATTTTCTGTTCCTAACGTATGCTTACCCACTTAGCAGCAGCTTGTTCTCAAGAAAGATGAAAAGAAGTTTTCTTTAGTAGGTGGCATTTCATCAGAAATGACATTTTATAGTTAGCAACACCAGAAACTAAATGCAGTACGCAAGTCTAAGCTGGTGAAACTTACAACTGCAAAACCTTGACTGATAAATGCATGCAGTTCAACATTACAATCACATATGAATGGTACACATTTCAAATATCTGAATAAGTATTCAAAAGTTAATTCATACTTTGTGAGTCAAGTACAACACCAAACGATAATGCAGGACTGCAGTTATGCATTAACACAAGTCTATAAAGAAAGAGTCACAGTTTACTTAGGTAATGTTATTTGATAATAACGGAATACACACAACTTGTGGCCTGGCCTCAAGAAGATATGACTGATGCTTGATGTTTTGGTATGTGTAGGAATATTATTGGTGGTCTATTGTTAAGGAGTCATAAAAATAACTACTGAATTCTTCTACAAGCCTAGCCAAGTCAAGTGGATTGCAAATATAAAGAACAAAAAACAGGATGCCAAATCTACTTAGCATAACACTGATAAACAAAAAATGATAAATGTCAGTCTTGAACTGTTCATGCTCCATTTACAGTTATAATTACTGCATTTGCTTCATTTTGCTTAAAAGGGCTTCTTTTATATATATTTTTTTCAAAATTATTCTCTTCTTATTTGTGATCTTTTTATTTTTTGTTCTGGCATACTATATACATTCCTGATCTGTGTTCTTTTCAGTTTTTTGCTTTGCTGTACCACACACATTCTTGTTATTGAAATGAAAACACCAGGCTCTTGATGGGATGGAAATGCTGTATTTCTTTATGAGCAATTACAGCCTTTCATGCTTACAAAAAAATCTATACCAAGAAAATTTACCAACTCATGCAATATAGCTGAAATTAATCATTTTTATATAATGTTATTCATCCAAGAATTTCAGTATGGAGCAGGTTGTGAACTCTACTGTTTAATAAAGTAATCCATTTACTTTGCAGGCTTTATCTGTTTTGGCACAGTGTTTAAAGTTGCTTATGCCACTTGTTTACCTTTCATCCTGAAACAGGAAGGTCCCAGAACCTCATATTAAATAATACCCCAACATCCTTACTCACCCTTTACAATATGAGTAACTTAATGGTAATGTTCATAATATAATGTTATAAGGAATCAGTTTAAATGTGAGACATGGGGCTAGATTCCATAAAGTTGGCAGAATCTGGTGCATTACACAAATATTGGCTCAAAATGAGTGGATACGGTTATAATATGCTAATGTACGAAAAGAAACTCACAATACCTTAGCGCACAATAGAGTTCCACAGTTCCAAAGGTGCACTATGGAAGTGCATAAGTAATTCATAATTATAAGAAATGGCTGTCTAGTAATGTTGTACATTACCAAACAAATGGAAAGATGATCACAAATCAAGAATCCTGATAGTTGTTTAGGAAGATAAAATCTGTACAATACGTTTACGGACAACAACGGAATGTTACTGACTCTGAAGTGATAGCCAAAAAAAAAAAAAAAGAAACACATTAAAAATACCAAGTATCCTAAAGTAATCTGCATGACACAGAAATGTCTTTGACAATCACAGATATTTCCGTATGCCATCCACTAGCTTATAATACGTGCTTCAAAGCTGCAAGGCTATTTGTAATATATATGTATTTACATCACTCATTACATTAAACTCAGGGACAACTACGGATATATACATAATACATGAAGCATTAAAAAATATCAGCTTGGATTTATGGATTCTGATGGAATTCATAAATTTCCTAATAAAAAAATGAAATGTGAAGGGAAATCACATCACCATAGCTAACAGTTGCTAACAATGGGTTCAGGATCTGTGTGGGGAACACAAGTAACAGATGCACCCAAGGAAAGTGGGAACTAGAAAAGACGATGTGGGGTATAGGTGAAGAACAGGGGCAAACGAGGGATGTTGGAAAAGGAAAATCTGAGTGAAAGTCAGAGGGGCAATATTTTATTTATTTTTTTGGTGGGAATAGGCCCTATTCTTTTAAGAATAGAAGGGAGGTAAACATATGGAGAGAGGAGGTGAAGGTAAGCACAGCAGGTATAAACATAGAACAAATAGCACAAGACAGACAAAAGTTGGAAAAAACAGTATGGGCAGTTTAGTTACGACAGCATACCGTAGTCCAACAGGCTGGGGTTACATACTAACTATGGTGAAATGCAGAAAAATAAATTTACCTATGCACTATCACATTAGTACATGTTGCAAATTGTGTGACAGTTATACCTGGATGTATATGACCAATGGTAAATGTGTGTTGTAGGATACTAAATAAGGATCACAGTACAAACTGGATGAATAAATACATATCCAAATAGTAAAGCAGAGTGCAGGCATTAGGCAAGTCCACATAAAAGATGAGCAAATGCAGATCAAGCAATGGTACATAACTCCAGAGGACAGAACCAAACCTACAACCATGCATATAAAAGGTAAACAACCAAGCACAGTGCCAAACAGAAGTACTGCAAAATATCATCAAAGGCTGCTACATACACAAGTACACAACCAAAACAAATGTGTAATGGAATGTGTGTATGTTACACAAATATGCCATGTCAAAGGCAAAACACAGGTACACATGTGTTTGTATGTGTGCCAGTGGCATAAATGAAATGTACATGAAATCAAGGTCAATATACACGCAATGATATATAACAGTACAGAATAATGAATATAACAGGTTGTGCACATGGATGTGAAAAACAAATACACTTGGTAACACACAAGTAGCATGAGAACAAGGACGTATTGCAAGCATAGTCAGCAACTTGTGTGTACATGTCCTGCGTTGTACAATGGGCATACACGTGGCACATGTTCACTGTGTCAGATTAATAAATGGCAATGGACAGTAGTTTCAAAAAAGGGAAACATACCTGCAAACAATAATAGTGAAATATGAAGGTGGGAAGGAGATGGACAACCTACACCCACATCATGGTAAAACAGGACACGGTAAGTTGACACAATGCAAATGAATATAAAGCACACTGGGTGCTGTAGAAGACACACAAACATACATTTAAACAACTGGAAAATGTATGTCAAATGGCCAGATGAAATGCTGATGTCCACAAAACTGGACATGTATAAAACACACATAAACAGTAATGTGTAATCATGTCACATCAACATACATAGGTAAGCAAGTTAAAAACTGCAATCACATACACATATAGTGTCATGCAAATATCAAATAAAGAAATGTGCATGTTAATCACACATCTCAATACAGAGCAGAGGACAACCGTATGAGCCTCATTACAACACATCAGCACTATGTCATTGAATGCTCACTCAGCAAAAGTACATTTCTGTGTCAGTATGTATCTGACTATGTGCATGATCTAAAACCCATAACATCTAATTTCATAACATTGAGACCAGAACATCTAAAACCCAAAACATCTAAAACCCATAACATCGAATTTAATAACATCTAACACTTCATATCAGAAGAAAATAACATCCCCTCCACATATAATGACACCAAACTTCCAAACACACTTTTTACTATGTTTTTGCAGGGGAGCAAGCCCCCCTGCATCCCCCCGTAATTTAAATATACCAACTCCAAGATTGCACTACAGTGGGAAAAAGTTAATTTCCTAATCCCACTGTATCAAGCCCCCCCTGCAGAAAAGTAGTAAAAAGTGTGTTTGGTAGTTTGGTGTTATTATATGTCGTTATATGTGAAGGGAATGTTATATTTGTACTGTTAGATGTTATGAAATTCAATGTTATGGGTTTTAGATGTTCTGGTCTCAATGTTATGAAATTAGATGTTATGGGTTTTAGATGTTTTGAAGGGGACCCATGTGCACACACACATTTACATTCATAATGTGTACAACTATTTATGGAAGGTGTGCACCAATATCACTACATTATGGGTGTTGAAATGCTAAATACAACAAACATGTTGTAATGAACTGTAAAAGACTGTGTAATCTGTAACATTATATACCTATTAATGTTACCTTGCTGTTTGATACAGTCAGATAAGGAGGACTGCACATAGACATGATATACCTAGGTCCATAGGTTCATAGGTAGGTACTTGGCTATTGGCTTTAGGGCCTATATAAGCCTAGCCAAAAAGGTACCCGGGCTTTCGCCACCCAAGAAAATTAGTTTCCTGTGCCCCTGTCGAGCAGAGCCACAGAGGTGATTCCCAGGGTGAATTTCCTATTTCCCATCCAATCATCAAGATTTTTCTTGAAGAGTGATAATGAGGAGCTTTGTTTGATATAGATAGGTAGTTTGTTCCAGAATATGGGAAGTCTCTGTGACAGGAATCTATCCCTCCAGCATGTTGTGTTTATTGTGATGACAAGGTTTAGGTCCCTAGAGCGTGTAGCTCGGAGGGATTGGGATTTCTTTAAGTGGAGCATGTCCAACAGCTCTGGGTTTGACATAGCTTTGTATGTTAGGCAGAGATTGCCTCTGAGTAGGCGATATGCAATGGAGTAAATCTGGAGTTTTTTGAGACTGTCTGCGTAGGGCATCTGTTTGAGGCTAGTAATCCTCTTTGTGAGGTATTTCTGCAGCCTTTACATTTGTTGTAGATGTCTTGTGAGGTACATACCAAAAAGGGCATTGTACTCTATAATGGGTCTAATGAGTGACGAGTAGAGGGAAACAATGACTTCCTTTTTTTCCTGAATGAGAAACCTTTTGTGATGAGGTGTGCCACATAGAAGGATTTCCTGACTACTGTGGCAATGTTATTATCAAAGGAGAGACTACTGTCCACCTGTGTCCCAAGGTCTCTTATCACACTTTCAGTGTTAAGTAGACTACCACCTATGTGGTATCTCATGTGTACAGAGTTTTTAACAAAGGGGATGACAATGCACTTTTTGGAATTGAGCTTGAGACCATGGCTTTGACACCAGGCATCTGTCTCCGTGAGGCCTTTTTGTAGGATGTACACATCGTTAGGAGTTTGGATTATGGCTCCTAGTTTGCAGTCATCTGTGAACTTTGTTAGCCAAAGACCTTCTGTGTTAGCCAGTACTTCAGAAAAGTAGATACCAAACAGGAGAGGACCCAGGACTGAACCCTGTGGTACTCCACTTGTCACTGGTCTGAAATCAAATTTGGAGTCTGCTACTTTCACAGTGTGGGTTCTGTCAGTGAGCAAGTTGGCAACCCATCTTGTGACATAGGGATTTATACCTAGTTTAGTGAGTTTATCTATAATTCCAAAGTGGGGGATAGTGTCAAAAACCTTGACGAGATCTAGATAGGCTGTGTGAACCAACTTACCCTCGTCTACAGCTTTGGTGACTGCTTCAAAGAAGTCTATCAGGTTTAGGAGACATGATCTGCCTTTTACAAACCTGAAGTGGGTGGGGTCCAGAGTTTGGAGATTACCAATGTGTTTGTTTATAAGATCCATGATGATACATTCCATGGCCTTGTAGACCAGGCTCGTTAGGCTAATGGGGCGGTAGTTCCCGGGTCTGTGGTGGCTCCCCCTTTGTGGAGTGGGATAACCATCACTGTGTGCCATTCAGTGGGCACAAAGCCTGAGGTGAGGCTATGATTGAACTTGGTGCTTAGGTGGGTTGCCAGTTCATTCTGCAGTTCATGTAGAATGCACCTTGGGATGTTGCCAGGTCCCATGGATGCTGTGTTCTTGGCTTTGGAGAGTGTGTTTTTTTACCTGTGCAGCCATGATTACAGGAACTTTGCATTCTTCCGGTATAGAGATGGGTCCTTTAGGGGGTGAGAGGGGGGTAAAATTAGCACTGAACCTATCTGTCAGGATGTTGGCAATATCAGTTGGTGCTGTATATTTAGTGCCATTGTGCTGTAACTCAGAGAAGATCTGAATGTTGCCATTGAGATTCTTGACATAGCTATAGAATTCTTTGTAGTTGTCTTTTAGAATCAGTGGCAATTTTGTTTTTGTAACTAGCTTTGGAGGATTTTATGAGGGATCTCAGCTTCTTACTGAGGTTGACCAGGGTGTTCCTCCAATCATGGGATTTTACTCTTTTTTGCAACAGTTTCTTTCTTCTGTTGTAGAGTTTGTTTATGACAGGGGACCACCAGATTGGCTTCCTTTTTTTGGAGGATAGCATCTTGGTTCTGTTAGGGATAGCACAATCCATGCACTCGTGTAAGTGCTTATAAAGTGCATTTGTGTAGGATCCAGCAGTCGTACCTCTAGTGTCCATCTGCACGGGTGTCATAAAGTTTGCCGCTTCTGTCTTAAGAAGTGTGAAGTTGGCTTTGGAGAAATTTTTTACAGTGGTTTCCCTAATGGGTGTTGGGGCGGCAGGATGTGGCTGTCTAGGGTGATTAGCTTGTGGTCAGACCAATGATGAATTGACCTCTGGTGTGGAACACCAGTCGCCCATGTTGGTAATGACCAGGGGGTGTGGATAAGTTGATCCAAGGTGTTGGAATTTATGAATTCCAGAAAATATTGAGCAAAAGAGTTGGTACATGAGTAGTTTTCCCAGTTAATGGTAGGGTAGTTGAAATCACCCATTATTAGGGTGTTGGGTTGTACCCTAATATTTTCCAGTTTATCAAGAAATGAGGAGTGGGAATCCTGGGGCATGGTGGTCTTGCCCAGAATTAGTTGCACTTGGATAATCTCGGATGCATTATGCTGAGCAACTAACCGGGAGGTGTGGATATCCTTAATGAATATGGACACGCCTCCACCTTTAGTGTTTCAGTCCAGGTTAGGTGGCTGAAATGTGTGGTATGAATTATAGCCTGGTAATGCAGGGGTGTTGTCTGGAGCCTTGAACCAGGTCTCTGTCACTGCACAGATGTCGATGTTCTCCAATTTAAGGAGTGCCTTGAGTGAATGCATTTTGAGGTTTAGACTTCTAACACCGAGTAGCATTACCCTCAGACTTTGCTTGCTTGTACCTGTTAAAGTGGTGAATTTGTCATTTGAACCTTGCCTAAAAAAGGCACTATAGGGGTGGCAAGAGCCTTAGCCAGTATCCGGAATCCCAAGGGCGACAGGTGCAGGCCATCTCTGGCAAAGCATCATGGTCTGTCGATCATGTCATCCCAGGCAGACAGATACTGGATTCTCTTAGAATGACACCAGAAGCTTAGCCAATTGTTGTCAATCATTTTGTCCTTGTACTGTGGTATCATTCTGGGTGATGCCATGATGCTACCCAGGGCTAGAGTCATACCTGCCTGGGCTGCAAGATCAAAGAGCTCCTCCATGTCTCTTTTCATGTAGTCCAGGGAGGTACATCTCAGGTCATTCACATCAACATGGACAATGACAGAGTCATATTTATACTTGTTCTAGAGTGACCTGAGTGCATGTGTTATGTGGCGGATCCTGGCACCCAACAGGCAGCTGACAGTAACTTTCTCCTTGTTTAGCCTGGTGAGTGGAACATCAGTGTGCATGACTATCTGACTAGAGTGTTGGGTACATTGTTATGCCTTATGGGCTAGGTTGAGTGGCACACTAACTTTGTGGGCTATGTGTCATTTGGGTTGTGTTGGAGGGTGGAGGTTGCTTACGTTTCTGCTTTGAAGGTCTCTGTTGCTTAAGCAGATTTTTATTGAGAGCCTCTGTGAATGTAGGTGTGTGTTTTGTGTTTCTATGTGTGTGTTTTGGTGTTGTAGGTTTTGAGGGACTATGTGATGAATGTGGTGTGGTGCAAGTGTTTACCTTCTTCTCTTGACTATCTAGTCCAGTATTGGGTGAAGAGACCTTTGCTTCCAGTTTGGCTATATAAGTGCATCTCTCACAGGTTGTAGTGTTTGGTGGTAGGAGGAGAGGGTTGTCTGTGTACATGAGGCAATTGCTGCATTGTCCAAAGATGCCCAGATTCATCAGGTAGACAGGGGAAAACACTGGGAGCTGACCCTTAGACATGCTTGGATAGGTGCTTATTTATTAAGTACTAAAAACTGTTTTCCTCTAGGCAAGTGAGGAAAGTTGACTGCTGTAGTAATTTGTAGCTTATTTAGTGCTTATGAGTTCTGAACAAGTGCTGAGCTAAAAAAAAAAAACAGATTTCAGTGCTAAAACTAAAAAAATAGCTAGTTCTAAGAGGTAATTTGAAGAGCAGACTTTTTGGCACCGGGAATAGTTTAACCCTAGCTAAACGGCGATGCATATAGTGTATATATTTTTTAATATAACAGTAGGAAATAAGCAAACTGATTTAAGCTAATTAACCAATAAAATGCTAAAAACTGAGCCCCGTTCCAGCAGTCTTCGATCAGACAAGTTGAAACTGCACACTCCTGCCACTAGGGTGCAGGGGAACCTTCTCCAAAAAAAGTTGGTCTGGATTACTGCTCAAGTTATACAAACAAACAACTAGATTCAGCACGTCTGAATATAGTCTATGCTACAGCAAACAAGGCATACCAATTTCAGAAAGAAGCAGTTCAAATAGTTCGATAAATAGGACATGCTGCAGGGATATATTCCTGTCCCAGAGACTCCCCATGCTTTGGATCAGGATTTCAATCTACATTAGACAGAGCCCCTCACTAACACTCTTCAAGAGAAACCTTGATGAGTGGATGGGACACAGAAAATTTACCCCGGGGATCACTGCAGGTGCTCTGCTGGACAGAGGCACTGAGAACTAATGGCTCTGCTGGACAGAGGCACAGGGAACTAATCTAAGGGTCCGGCGAAAGCCAACACATTCTGACTAGGCTTATAGATGCCCTCGAGCAGATAGCCTAGTACTTACCTATGAACCTATAAGCAGGCACAATAAGCCTTTAACCAGAAACTCGCAGCTCAGAAGGGCAGAATCTACCCTCTCCTCCCACAAGAGTGCAGACCACACCTTCTTAATGTAAAATAACTGGCCTGGAGCCCAAGTGCTTAAACCAGAACTAATACATTTTCAGAATAACAGACACTAAGCGTTCAATCAGCAACATCCAACTTAGAAGGAGGTAAGCTACCTGTCCTGCCACAACAGTGCAGACCACAAATCTTAATGTAAAACAACTGATCTGAAGCCCAAGTGCTTCAAGCAAAGGCTTAGAATAACAGTTACAATTTAATCAGGCTACTAACAAGGAGTAATAAATGCAGCAGAATAAATGCATCAGTATTGCCAAACCATGACACAACACCACATCATAAGAGTGGGACATCATGACAACTGTCATCCAAAACCATGTGGAATGACATGTCTGTATGTTGCACATACCTGATATGGCAAAACACAAGTCCAAACCATACATTCTCTGTCAGTCGTCCCGGTAAGACACATGCTTACAGGCTGCCTGTCACAGCACTAGAAGCAGGTTCACAGCCACAATGCGTGGGAAGTTGAATGTGTATTGACAGTGTAATTTGTTAATGTGTGCCATGCAAACATTAAAACCAAATTAAATGTCACACAATAATAGCATATAAGCTTGACAGATACATGGTTTGCATGCACAAGAGTGCATATACAGTCCAATCAATTAAATGGCAATCACCAAATTTGTAGCATAGCACAAGTAGAACACACATACAATACCTACTGACTAGAGGGACCAGGCTGAAGTGGATCAGACTCCTGAATGATCTCACAGGCTATTTTCCTAAATGAATCCCGCATAGCCCATGCCATCTCATTGCAGAAGGTCCCCATCATTTCCCTCATCTGTATTTGGAACACATCAATCATGACTTCTCTGATTGTCCCCCCCAAAATTGTTTCTATCATAGCCATGATGTCATCTCCTCTGGGGTGTGGGCAGGATGTCTTGGGCAGGATTGAGTCCAGGCTGTTTATCATCATCGTCATGATCATCACCATCTTCTTTGAATGATGCAAATGGTGGCTTCTCAGGTGCACGTTGTCATGCTTGGATTGACAAATGTCCTAAGGTTCCATGTTCTGTAAAGATTAATTGCAAAACATAACAGAAAAGAAAACAAAATGTATATCACACAGAACTTTCCCATGAAAATCAGAGCATAACACAATATTGTTATGATAACAATTTATACAGAGACTAAGACACATCCATCACGGACAGAGTTACCCATGGCCCTATATGTTGTACTCCTAAAAAGGACAACAAAATTCTTTCCTGAACAATTATATATGCTTAGACACAAATGCACACACACACACACGCACACACACGTACACACACACACACACATCATTAGCTTAGAAAAATGTATGAATGGCCAAAAAACATATTTTACTGTTAGCATTCAATGATGCATATAAGTGGACACAACATGTCGTTGTATAATGATATAATTAATGATACAATTTTTTTTTAAATCCCCTTGGTGTAATTGCTTGTCTCGTTGGATGGAGTGCTCATACTTAAGCTTCTCCTTTTAATCTACTTTTCCTTGGATCCCTGCCAAGCCAAGATTGATCTACTGGCCTGCAGTGCTCTTTAACAGAACTGGGCAACCTCAGGATCAGTGTTATTTTCAGAATATACAGAAACTTCTCCTTTTAATCTACTTTTCCCTGGATCCCTGTCATGCCAAGTTCAATTTACTGCCAGCAGTGCTCTTTAACAGAACCGGGCAACCTCGGGATCAGTGTTATTTTCAGAATATACAGAAAGTATTTGTTATCCTCTGGACAAAATTAATTGTTAGCCCTTGTTTAATTTCTAGTTTTAATTAAAACACTGCACCATGGACGTTAGCTTGCCCCCCCCCCCCCCAGTCCTGTACTTCCTAACAGCAGTCTCCCTTTGCATGCTGTTTTAACTATTTGAAAGCTCTACTGTTTTTCTAGTATTACTAAACCCTTTCTCCTATAAATTGTGGTCTTTTTAAATCACACATACTCCTGGTACAAGTGTTTTTTATTTTATTTCAGTAAGAAAGGTATGCAAAACAAGCAAGTCAGAGCACCTACTGCCTTTTCTTATTGTTTCTGTAGACTTGCATATCTATGAAATCAGGGTTAGCCCTTTTCATCATACTATTGGCTATCCACCACTTTTCTGGTCTATTCTGATCCTCCCCCTCCCCCACAAGATCAATTACAACCTAACCTAGCTTTCTTAAGCTACAGGAGCCATTTTTAAAAGCCTCTTGGTGTAGCTGCTTGTCTCGTCGGGTGGAGTGCCCATACCTAAGGTTATTTTTCATATTTGTTTCTCTTCATTTGTGAAATTTATTGATGTTAATTTATACCTTTGTAAAGTGTAATGAAGCTAGACATGTATTTTTATGGGCAACAGTATTTTCAGTACCTGTATGTGCTCTTGAAACGCTTTACCTAGCCATTGTATTAGTGTGGCCAAGAAACTGTACTTACTAGAGTATAGCATTGTAAGTGCTTTGTTACTGGTGTAGCAACTGATCCTAGCAGGAGACATACACCCAAATCCAGGGCCTAACCCTATGCAAACTACTATAGCTAATTCAACCTTTTCCTTTAGCCATCTACCCATTATTAGAACAAAAACTAGCCTACTAATTCTGAGCTTAAATATTCAAAGTATTAACAATAAGGTGCACTCATTGCATGCACTACTATCCACCTACTCCCCTGATAGATTATGTCTGACTGAATCCTGGCTAAAGCTCAGTACAGCAGACAATGAGTTCCTTCCTACTGGATACAATGTACTAAGCCATAATAGGTGGTCTAAAAAAGGGGGAGGGGTAGCATTACTCTATAAAAACACCCTACATATCACCACTATTAATCCACAAATCCCTTCCTAAAAATAACTCTGAACTCCTAGCTAAACTCAAACTTAGTGCAAAAAGTCACTCAACATTATCACATGCTATATACCACCAGGTAAAACCATCCCTACTCTAGAAGCCTTCCTACAATGGACAAGTCAAAACCTGCCCTAGGAAACTATCATCTTTGGTGACTTTAATATAGATTGGAACACATGTTTAGCTATTAACCCCACAAACTATATCAACCTCTACAGTTTCTCACAAGTCATCTAATCAAGCACTTGACTAGGAAATACAAAAATCAAAGAGGGCCTCCTAGAGTGGATCTTAATAAATAAGACCAACACCTCTTACCAAGCAGGCATCCTCCCACACTCCCTTAGTGACCATCAACCCATCTTCCTACTAAAATTCAAAACAAGGCCGACCCTAACCCCATATTAGAAACAACCCATAACACAAAATAATTTTACCCCAACAAATTCAAACTCAAGCTAAAGCACCATAACTGGAACATACTAAAAGTACTACCTCTAGAAGAAGTCATAATCCATTTCAATAGCAATTTCCTAGAAATCCTAAATGCCCATGCTCCAGCCTGGACCACTAAACTCAAAATGAAAACAGCCCCCTGGCTTACCAGAGGGACTAAAAATAGAATATGAGAATGGAATAAAGCCTGGTATCACTGGAGAGCCACAAAACCCCCAGCTGCTAAGGAACAATTCCAAAAATGTAGGAATGAGACAAAAAAGCAGTTCTCCTAGATAAAAATAATTAATTCCTACAGCTACAAAACAAGCATCACAACAACTCCAAGAAATTCTGGGCAGGAATAAATAAGCTACTCCACCCTGGCAGACTCCCCACTCTACCTCCAACCTCCACTAGTGAAATCACAAATATACCAGACACATTTAACAAATACTTCATAGAAACTATTTCTAATCTTGTTCAAAAACAGCACACATCCACCACAACTAATTACGCAAAACCTGTAGGTAGACCCAAAACAACCTTCCAATTTCAACCCATCCCTACCAACTATGTCAAAAGGTTGCTATCCAAACTTAAACCTACTACACTAGCATCTGAAGGGATACCTGCTGAATACCTTCAGTTGGCTGCTAATGAACTTGCCTTCCCTATGCCTATCCTTCTAAACAGATCTATCTCAGAAACCTCAATACCACCCATCTGAAAGACCTCCAATATTATCCCCCTCTATAAAGGCAGTGCCTCCATCAACCTCACCAACTATCACCCCATAGCCATCTTGCCTCCACTAGCTAAAATACTTGAGAAATGTATATACCACCAACATGCCATACCTGCTTAACAACCAACTTCTCTCTCCTACCCAAAATGGATTTCGGCCTTCTCATAGCACAACCACTGCCCTACTCTCTCTTATAAACCTCATCAATCAAAACAAATGCACAGGAAATCTAACTTCTGCCATAGTCTTAGACCTATCAAAGGCCTTTGATATGGTCAATCATCTTAAACTAGTACAAGCCTTTACTGACCTTGGTCTTAGTAATCAAGCATTAGCTTAGTTTCAGAACTATTTACAAGGAAGACAATAAGCAGTTCGATGGGACAACAACCTATCCACACTGCTACCCATCACCACAGGAGTCCCACAAGGTTCCATTTTAGGTCCTCTCCTATTCTCTATTTCCACCAATAACCTCCACCGCATCTGTCAAGATACAACAGTTATACAATACGCTGATTACTCAACACTTGTCTGTTCAGCCAATGATCCTCAGAAACTTTCTATAACCTAAAAAGCATTCCATACCACTTAAAACTGGTTTCTTAACAAAAACTTAATACTAAATCCTCCAAAAAACAAACTTTTGCTATTTACACCTAACCAATCTACCACAATAGCCAGCCCATTTAATATTGTGTCCAGGGATGGGACTGTCATCTCCCCTGACACTCACACTAAATTGCTAGGAGTGACCATTGATAATAACCTCAAATTTGATCAGCATATAAATCAAACCATTAAAAATATCCACAAAAAACTGGAGAGTCTATATAAAAATAATTTCTAACATAACCTGCTAGGAAAGCAATTGCTCAACCTCACCTCGTTTCCACACTATTTTATGCCTCACCCATTCTCACCAACTTACCCAAAACGGGAATTGTCAAAGTCAACACCTGTTACAATCAAATTGCAAAATTTGCTATCAGTGCCCCCTACAGAGCCTACCCCTGCCATTCCCTAAAACAACCTGGCTGGCTTGAATTCCCTAATCTTCTAAATTATCATCAACTTTCTTTTGCCCATAATCTCCTACTACTCCCAGACAAAACTCCAGCTCTGCCCAATCTACTAGAACTACAAGCTAAAACTAGACAACTTCGCTCTAGCAACAAAAGATTAATCAAGGTCACCAAGAACAACAACACAGCAGGGGACTCCCTCTTCCATAACTACATAGGCAAAATTTGGAACACCCTCCCTATTGCTATTACCTCAGCAGGCTCAAAGATTACATTTAAAAAACTCCTGAAAGAACACCTAGAGCACACATGGATATGCACGTGTTCCACACCTGGCTGACCCCCCTTACTCTTGCCCTCTGACTTCAGCTTCATCATCAAAAGACTGGAGCTTCTCTAGCTTCTTTCCAGTTCCACCTCTAATTCTAACCCCTGAGCCATATGTCACTGCTAGGACACTTATCTATCCACTACACTTTTCCTGCTTTTCTTACATAACCTGTTATCCAATTTCCCATCTCTGTTTCTTCTCCTGCTACTATACTCCCTACTACATTTAATCTTTGCTCTCTTTGTTGCTATACTCCCTACTGTGGCTAACTTGCTCACAAGTCAACTGTATAAAGCAAAAAATACAACCCCCTACTAACAATGTTCACCATTATGTAAAGCCTCAACCTAAAACTATAAACGGTGTGTTCAGTCTATGTAAATATGTTAAATCTTAAGCTTCAATGCTATGTTGATTGCCAGTGTTATGTTTGGTACTATGTAAATTTAAATGCTTCTGTATGTACCATATATTTTGCTTAAAATTTAACTGTGGAGTTTTTCTTCCCAGGCCTCCGTTGAAAATGGACATGCATCCAATCAGACTTTCCTGGTCAACAAATGTAAAATAAAATAAATAAATAATAAAAGAGGAGAAAGTTATTGGATAATATTGTGGACAATAGGCATACCATATGGCAACCTTCTGAGACAAGCAGCATGATATTTGGCTGAACATACATTAATGTAATTAGTACAGCACTAAATGTGATATGTTCAATGAAAACAATTGTAGACATAGCAGAATATAATAGTTAACAATAATAATGCATGTACACAACTGTATGCATTCTCTTGAGAAACAATGAGGAATCAGAAGGCTTACAAAACAAATATTTTGGAATGTGCTTGGTGATTATGAACTGCTGCCATCAAATAGGTACACACTCAAGTGACAGTCAACCTAAGCTATAACAGTGTTAAAAAAATAGGTTGGAGACAGAAACAATAGCAATGTTGACCTGCAGGGTGTACTCATTATGATCTGCTGCTATCAAATAGGTACCTGTATAAGTGAGAGTCCACTTAAGCTATGAAGAGACAGGCTATGCACAACAGATCAATCATCAGAAAACACAGCCAAGCATACAAGTGGATCAAACCACATCATAAGCAATAGTTGCAGCACTTATACTTGTATATAAAACATTTACGTTAGAACCTAAACTCTACCAAAGCCAAATTTGGGTAAATTTGGCCTCCCAGGGCAAAGACAATCACAAGGTATTCTTTAGCTATGTCCGCAACCTGAAAGGCAATACATAATTGTGTGCAGAGCTCATTGTAAATGGAGTCACCTATACTGAGCCAGAAGATACAGCAAACCTACTGGCTGATAAATTCAACTCCAACTTTACTCCTCTGTGTCTCTCAACCTTCTCTCAGGAAATACCATCAAATATAACTCCCCCTGCTATCACTAGGGAACAGGTCCTTAATGCTCTCTCTCTCTAAGGCCAAGAACACTGCATCAATTGGCTCAGGCAATATTTGAGGATGCCTTCTAAATACCATGAAACATGACCTATCAGGGCCTCTGGAATTACTATTTAACTGTAGCCTCCAAACAGGCTTCATGTCTCATGAATGGAGAACAGCAACAGTCATCCCTCTACACAAAGGTGGGACATCTACAGACCCTGGAAACTATTGACCCGTAAGTCTCACTAGTCTTGTATGTAATGTCATGGAATGAATTATCATGGAAATGATCAATACTGATATGGTAAACCTCCAGACACTAGACCCAAACCAGCTTGGTTTTGTCAAGGGCAGAGCATACCTACTCAACCTGGTGGACTTTTTTGAGAAGGTCACTAAAGCAATGGATGAGGGCAAAATGGTTCACACTGCCTACCTTGATCTGGCCAAGGCATTTGACACAATACCCCACTCAGGCATTGTTGATAAACTGAAAATGTTAGGTACAAACTCAAATGTCACCCAGTGGATAGCCAACTGCCTCACAGACAGGATCTAGGAAGTTAGAACTGGGAAGTCCACCTCTACAAAGAGGCCAGTCACAACTGGAATCCCTCAGGGATCAGTCATTGGACTGCTCCTTTTTGGCATTCACTTCTCTGAAGTCAAGGCCAATGTAAATGGTCTCTGGCTGACTAAATTTGCAGATAATTGCAAATTTGGAGCTGTCATTGAATCCTGCACTGACACAAATGTTCTCAAGAAGGGGTTGACATAGACAAACAACTGGTGTCAGAGCCATGGACTAAAACTAAATGCCAAGAAATGCATAATAGTATCCTTCGGGAAGTCATTCATCCCTGGTAACTATCGTATTGACAACACATCCCTTACAGCTGACCCAGTAGTCAAAGACTTAGGGACACACATAGATATTAATCTAGCCTTTGACCATCACATGTCTACAGTAGTGAGGAAATCATTCTATGCTGCACAACTTATAAACAAAGGTATGGCATCTATGTCCAATGAAGTCATTGTTCTACTGTATTCGGCATTCATCAGACCTATCCTTGAGTACAGTGCCACCTTTGGTGTGTACCTAACCAGACATATCCAAAAAAGGTTCTTCACTAAAAGAATACAAGATGTAAGTAAAATGTCCTGTGCTGACTGCCTCATGGCCCTATCCCTGTATTCTGTCACCTACAGGCTTTTGAGGGGGGAGATCTATGCCTGGCATACAGGGCATTGTCAGACCCCACTCTGATGGATCTCCAGTATATCCACAAAACAAACAGCACCAGAATTACCTGTTTTAAAAACTTAAACCTTGCATATGATATAAATAGGACCTGCTAGAGAGACAGGTATGTATACCAGAGACTACCCCGTCTATGGAATAGGCTCCCCATCTATGTGAAGCAGAGTTTCTCCCTAGCTCAATTCAAGTGCAACTTGGACAATTGGATGGGGAACAGGAAATTCATCCCTGGTTTGGCACCTATGTCTCTAATGGACATAAGCAACCTGCAAATGGTTCATCTTCAAAGTCCCTGCTTGTAAATGTTTCATCTCCCAAGCCTCTGCTTACACTTATCAAGAGTATCAGAACTTGTCAAAAATGTGGAATGCATGGCTAGGCTTAAAATGGCCTTTGTGGTCATTAGCCTAATAAACACCTATGAACCTATGTAATTTTGAAAAATACAGGCCTGAAAACAGTGAAATATGCATCTCAGTTCATAATACATATAAAATATTCAACTTACCTCTCTAGCCTGCTACTTTCAAGCTTGTGCATCCACTCGATGTACATTGCTTTGTTACAACTGCAGTCTTTGACATCTGAAATTAAAAATAAATAAATAAAAATTATTCCTCAAACAACAAGGATAAATATTTCACAACACACTTTGTAGACTGCTATTCTAAAGCAGAATACTTGGTTGATATTGTAACTTTCAGGTGTTAACAATTTTGAGCAGGTTGGAGGACATGAGATTCAAATCTACAGGCACAATCTACATCCAAACTCTAACATTATCACCTATTGGTCTACCTAAAACATCTTAACTATAAAAGAATGTTTTTCAAACAGTGAAAAAGTTAATGTTATGACACCATCTTGAAGGGGGATGATCTACTAATAATGATTTTGGCTTAGGAAAGTAAGTATGAACATGTGCTGCTCATGTAGCTAAACAGTTAGAAAATAACATTCATGTCAGCACTGTGTTCAGAAAAAATAACACTAATGGAGAGCATCCATTCCTCGGTGTGAGTGTCATGTAACATCCAACTTCTGTGAACAGACCCATACCTGTTGCTGTACATTATGGACACAGAAAGGTATATTTGAGGACCATTATGACTTGTTAAATTGCACATCACTAGTGAAATACATACATCTGCCCTTGTCTTCATTTCAACTGTTAGTCTACCCAGCATACCTCTCAACCTCACAGAACAAGAAATCTGGACAAAGGCCCCAAAATAGGGACAGTTTTTAAAGATTGCATTTACAAACTTAGAAAGTTGATAGATAACAGATTTTAGATTGGAATTAATTTTCTGATTGGTATGAAACCCGAAACTCAAATGTCTGTCATTATTTATTAACTTCAGTCTTTAATGATTTTCCACTAATTTGTCAAAAAAACGCAATTTTAAGAAAAATAGATTGAAAATATAAGGCACAAATCTGGACATTCTGTGAAAATCTGTACAGTTGAGCGGTATGACTCACTGCCCATCACATGCCCTCAAAACTTATTGATTCTGTTCTACTATTGGCTTCAGCATTTCATAACAAAGCAGTTCTTCATAGCATTTTAACAAGTATAAAATATTAACCTAAAAATTGCTTAGATGTATAACAGGATTTATCAAGACATACTGCCCTTGCTGTTAAATGGTTGATGTTAATGGAATGTTATGGATTGTGAATATATCAATAGGAATGTGATGTATAGCCAAGTTATTCACAACAATGCTCAAAATATATGTTAACATCAATAAGCTTAAAATGCTTTGGTAAAAAAAAATGCTCGGGATATATGAAATCAGTATAACAGTTTAAGATCTATGTCCCCTTTCAAGATGTGAACACACAGCACACAAAATGTGGAAGTGCTAGCCTGAGTCTTTACAAACTGAGCTAACACTCAGCCCATGCTACTTATAAACAAACAATTAATGCTCTTCAAACACTATTGTTTGTTGTTCAACAACTGATGTTATCAGGCCATTACAGATTACAGTGCTATTCACAGAAAGACTAGATTAGTGAGTCATTACCATGCACAGAATAAACCTTAATCTAAACTATTGCAATATGGATTTTAAAAAATGATATGGGTGAAGTTAACCAAGGCAACAGGTTTTCCTATGTGGTTTGGAACCCACAACATGCCAGTATGTACACATGCTGGCCAGTTGCTTTACAGGCCGAGCTGACATTCAACTTGGCTGTCATTGTAGATAACAGGTAGTGCAGGTGTTTCTTAGAAATCCTATGATGAACATC
Organism: Protopterus annectens; assembly: GCF_019279795.1. Taxonomy (NCBI): domain Eukaryota; kingdom Metazoa; phylum Chordata; order Ceratodontiformes; family Protopteridae; genus Protopterus; species Protopterus annectens. The sequence goes on along the minus strand of NC_056729.1, from coordinate 366,887,995 downwards.
AGAATATGGAAAATGCATTAAATTTTAGCATCTCTCATACTGAAGACATAACAGCTGTTAACACATACATAATAAAATATGTTTAACCAATGGCACGGGCATTCATTTCTACATTAATTAAATGTATTCCCCTCCTACCACCCAACACTACAACCTGTGAGAGATGCACTTACATAGCCAAACTGGAAGCAAAGCTCTCTACACCCAAGATTGTGCTAGACAGTCAAGAGGAGAATGTTAACACCCGCACTACACCTCAAGCAACACATAGCCCTTCTAAACCCGCACCACCAACACCCACATATAACAACACTAAATCCACATATATGGAGGCCCTTAACTGTAACCTGCCCAAGCAACAAGGACCTCCGAAGCTGAAACGCAAACAAACACCAATCACAACCAAAGTGTCACATAGCTCACAACACCAGTGTGCCACCCAGCAACAGCCCCTAAGGCAAGACAACATACCTAACACTTTAGTCATAGGTGACTCTATAGTCAGGCACACTGATGTCCCACTCACCAGGCTGAACAAGGAGAAAATTACAGTGAGCTGCATGTCGGGTGCCAGGATCTGCCACATAACTCATATACTCAAGTCACTCCACAACGAGTACAAATATGACTCTGTCATTGTCCATGTTGGAGGGAATGACTTGAGACATACCTCCCTGGACTACATGAAAAGAGACATGGAAGAGCTCTCGGATCATGTGGCCCAGGCAGGTATGACCATAGCCCTGAGTAGCATCCTGCCTTCACCCAGAATGATACCACAATATAAGGACAAAATGACTGACTTCAACAATTGGCTAAGCTTCTGGTGTCATTCAAAGGAGATCCAGTATCTGTCTGCCTGGGACAACATGATCGACAGACCATGATGCTTTGCCAGAGATGGTCTGCACCTGTCGCCCCTGGGAATCATGTTACTGGCAAAGGCTCTTGCCACCCCTATAGTGCCTTTTTTAGGCAAAGTTCAAAGGACAAAACCACCACCGTAACAGGTACAAGCATGCAAAATCTGAAGGTAATGCTACTCAATGCTAGAAGTCTAAACCTCAAAATGCACTCTCTCGAGGCACTCTTAAAAATGGAGAACATCGATATCTGTGCAGTAACTGAGACCTGGTTCAAGGCTCCAGAGAGCACCCCTGCAATACCAGGCTACAACTCTTACCACACTTTTTGGCCACCAAACCAGGATCGAAACACTAAAGGTGGAGGAGTGTGCATATTCACCAAGGATATTCACACCACCAGGTTAGTTGCCCAACACAATGAGTCTGAAATTCTCCAGGTGCAGCTAACACTAGGTAAGACTGCAATCCAAATTGTAGCCTGCTACAGATCCCCCACCATGCCCCAAGATTCTCACTACACCTTTCTAAACATACTGGAAAATACTAATATACAACCAAACACCCTAATACTGGGAGATTTCAACTAGCCTGCCATTAACTGGGAAAACTACTCATGTACCAACACCTTTGCCCAACGGTTCTTGGAATTCATAAATTCCAATGCCCTGGAACAACTAATCCATAGTCCCACCAGGAGCTCCAATATTCTAGACCTGGTCATTACCAATATGGAAAATCGATGCTCCACACCTATAGTCACCCCCTCATTGGCCAGATCAGACCATAAGCTAATCACCCTTAACACCCACATCCCACCCCTGCCCCCCAGTAAGGAAACCTCCATAAAAAACTTCTCCAAAGCCAACTTCATGCTACTCAAGTCAGAACTTACAAATTTCATGACACCCATGCAGATGGGAACTGAAAGTTCGACTGCTGAGTCCTACACTAAGGCACTGTACAAGCACATCCACTCATGCATGAATTGTGCCATCCCAAATAGAACAAAGATGCTCTCCTCCAAAAAAAGGAAGCCAATCTGGTGGTCCCCTGCCATAAACAAATATGCAACAAAAGGAAGAAACTGTTGCAGAAAAGAGGAAAATCCCAGGATGCAAAAAACTCCCTTACCAGCCTCAGTAAAAACCTGAGATCCCTCATAAAATCCTCCAAAGCTAGTTACAAAAATAAAATTGCCAAAGATTTCAAAGACAACCACAAGGCATTCTATAACTATGTCAAGAATCTAAATGGCAATGCTCAGATCTGCTCTGAGCTACAACAGAATGGCATTAAATATACTGATCCCAAGGATATTGCCAATATCCTGTTCGATTCAGTGCCAACTTCACCCCCCTCTCACCCCCTAAATGGCCCATCTCAGTACTGGAAGATTGCCACATTCCGGTAATAACAGCCACACAGGTAAAAAACGCACTCTCCATAGTTAAGAATACAGCATCCATGGGACCAGATGACATCCCGGGCTGTGTACTACATGAACTACAAAATGAATTGACACCTCACCTAAGTGTTATGTTTAATCATACCCTCACCTCAGGCTTCATGTCCACTGAGTGGTGCACAGCTACAGTTATCCCACTCCACAAGGGGGGATCCACCTTGGATCCCGGGAACTACCTCCCCATTAGTCTGACGAGCCTGATCTGCAAGGCCATGGCACGTATTATCATGGAACTTATAAACAAAGACATTACCAACCTTAAAACACTGGACCCCACCCATTTTGGGTTCGTGAAGGGCTGATCTTGTTTCCTGAACCTGATTGACTTCTTTCTAATCAGTCTCCAGAGCCGTGGATGAGGGTAAGGCAGTCCACACAGCCTATCTGGACCTCGCCAAGGCCTTTGACACCATCCCCCACTCTAGAATCATAGATAAACTTACTAAGCTGCACATTAATCCCTACATCACTCGATGGGTTGCCAACTGGCTCACTGACAGAACCCACACTGTAAAAGTAGCTGAATCCAAATCCAGCTCCAGACAAGTGACAAGTGGAGTACCTCAGGGTTCAGTCCTGGGACCTCTCTTGTTTGGCATCTACTTCTCTGAAGTACAGACCAACACTAAGGGACTCTGGTTAACAAAGTTCGCAGATGACTGCAAACTGGGAGCCATTATTGATTCCCCAAATGATGTGGATACTCTACAAAAGGGCCTTACAGAAACTGATGCTTGGTGCCAGAGCCATGGGCTCAAGCTCAATGCCAAGAAATGTATAGTTATCCCCTTAGGGAAAAAACATCCACCCGTGAATTACCACATGGATGGCAGTATATTAAACACCGAAAGTATGATAAGAGACTTAGGGACACAGGTGGACAGTGGTCTCACCTTCAGTAACCACATCATCACAACAGTCAGGAAATCCTATATGGCACACCTCATCACTAAGGGTGTTTCATCCAGAAAAAAGGAGGTCATTGTCTCACTGTACTCATCCTTCATTAGACCCATTATAGAATACAACGCCCCATTTGGTATGCACCTCTCAAGACATCTGCAACAACTGGAAAGGCTGCAGAAATACCTCACTAAAAGAATCACAGGCCTAAAGCAGATGCCCTATGCTGACCACCTTAAAAAACTCCAGCTACACTCTGTTGCATATCGTCTACTCCGTGGTGATCTCTGCTTACCATACAAGGCCATGTCAAATCCAGAGCTGTTGGACATGCTACACTTAAAGAAATCCCAATCCCTCAGAACCAGACGCTCAAGGGATCTAAACCTTGTCATCACAAATAAACAAAACATGCTGGAGGGATAGGTTCCTGACCCAGAGACTCTCCAGACTCTGGAATAGACTGTCCATACATGTCAAGCAGAGCACCTCTTTGGCTCTCTTCAAAAGGAGCCTTGATGATTGGATGGAAAAAGGAAATTCACCCCAGGGATCATGTCAGTTGCCCTGCTAGACAGGGGTCCAGGGAAGTAAATAGTGTGGGAAGAAATATCCAGGGAGTTGTTATGGCTAGACTTGTATAGGCCCTAGGGATGATAGCCTAGTACCAACCTATGAACCTATGTGTCTGTGTACATGTGTAGGAAGAATGATGTAAGTAAGTTATATACATGTTTGCTTCTATCTTGTAATGGTCTAATAGGTGATAACAGTGGAACTGTAATGGAAAACTATGAAATGCACCGTCATCTGCTGCCTAGGTGCTATAAATGTCAGTGATGCATGAGGACAGTGGCTGTGTAAAATTATGCAGTTAGATGTATTAAACATATGTCCATATTCAAAGGACATAGTTATGGTTTTTATTCAATTATTAAATAAAATAACAACAAGAGTATTGAACCCATTATCAAGAGGGCAGTGAGTACAAAATCCACTGATTTATCCACATGAGCTAATTCTCACAGCAGCTTGAACATGGTTATAAAAATGTATATGATAGATATAGGTCAAATAAATGTAAAAGCCATAGGAATATTAAGGAATATGTACAATATTGATACTTACTGTAGGGATCTACAGGCTGTCTCTGCATCTTGTTGATCCTCCTTCGAAGTGCGGCTGTGTCCCACTGATGCAGATCATCATGGCGGTTACAAACCTACACTCCAGTGTGGTTGATCTCCATCCTCTGTTGGTTCCCTCTTACAATCCAGTTACACACATTGATCATAGTGAAGTTCTCGGGTCTGGCACTCATCCTCTGCTCTAATCCAGTATATACGGTCACCATCTATGTTGTCTCCTTGTTGGTTCAGTTGGGTGCATGGACATGTCGCAGCCTTCTCTAAGTCATCACAATTTTTAATTAGTAGCTATATGAAAAGCAGAAAAACACAGAAATGCTCACTGAGATACCACTCAGCAGTGGTCTGATTAGTAAATGTATCAAAATCAATATTTGAAAGTGGCACTTATGTCATGTTCTAAGATTATTGGTAGATAACATGCATGTTCCACACATGATACCATTTATCAATATCTACTGGGTGTTTACGTGGTACACCTGGGTCTTTTGGAGCACAATGGCAATTTACATAGATGTACAAGAATGAAATTCAAAGAACTTGAATTTTAATTAACCTTATTAATTATGAATGGAACAAATGGTACTTAAAGCTGTGTGCACATAAGGTGTACTTTGATTCTGCGAGTCGCAATGGCAATTGGTGGAATTTCCGTAGTGGTAATTAATGCATCTGTTACAGTTAATCATTTCAAAAGGTCCATATTTAGTCAAAATGTTAATTTTAACTGAAGTTGTTAAAAGCTCCTGGAGTAATGTTTTCTGGAAAGGTATGCATATAAACGTTGTTCTTCTAAATATTTTTGTTCAGTTCCATATGTAGTTGTATAGACAGAGTTCCACTGCAAATGATAACAGTGCATGGAGGAGTATTTATGGATTATCTGCAATTAGTACTGATAATTCCTTGCACTCTGTGTTCTAACTGCAGAAATCTGTGGATTAGCACAACATCTGTATCTAGTATGTGATGTTGATATTATGGGTATTTCTTAAATCATGCTTTCTAAAACAGTGTTATAACATGTGATTTTATCTTATGGCTATTTGTTCAATAATACTTCTTAACAAACATGTTATCACTACTGTCACAATTTACTATGGAACTGTACTACCTACAGATGCTAGGGTATTATGATGCTTTCTGTAAGTTTTTAAGGTATGTAGCATTATAATGTGAAATGGAAGCAGACTGTGTTGGCATGATGCTGTTGTCTTTGGATCTCCCTTCAACATATATGTAATGCCAGTGGTTCTAATTCTAGTCATGGACTGCACAAATATTACAAGTTATGGTGATTTTACAAATGTTATATGAAGCCATAGTTGATACTTTTCACATGTCATGTTAGTATTTCTCACAGACAAAGTTATACAGATGCTTGCATTGCACAGGACTGCATAATGTTTATTGTGACATATGTTGTTCACAAAATCATATGCATAAATGAGCTCCTTCATGAGTCTTATCATATGCATATAAATGTTTTCCAAATGATCAAGTTTCCTAGGGGTGACAACTTTTCACCCCAGGAAAATTACATCATAACTGATGCTCTCTGCCAACATGGAAGAATAATTCAATGCCATTCAGGGGATACTGTTTGGAGAAATGAAATCTGGATGGACCTCACCATCATGATCAATGCAGTTAAAGGCCACAACCGATCCTGTGAGGCCTGTAGATGTTGCTGATAGGACATGATTCTTCATGGAGTCAACAGAGTGGCATGTTATGAGAGGTCGAGAGATGCCACCAGTGGTGGACCACCACTGGCCCCTGATGACATCACATTTTTTTGGCATCATTGCATACAGCAATAGGGGACTGATGAATCCCTGAGGTCCCAGGATGAGCATGTTTTTATCATTTAGACACTCACTGCATATTGTTTCAGCATGCCTATTCATGCATTTTTGTGTTTGATTTACAGCAGCAGAGCTGAGCCATGGTTAGCTTCTTCTATTGTTAGAGCTGAGTTACAGGCAGAGCAGTTCAAACATTTGTAATGGTTATTGCATTAATATTCACAGGTCCATCTATTTCAGGCCTACACCAAGGAGCAGAAGGTGAGTGTCTCTATACTTTTGCTGTGCACACTACCTTGTTAGTGCCCCCACCTCATTTAATGTCACTGCTGTTTACTGCTATATTCTTGTTTGCCTAACATTGAGCACTATAGGTACATCAAGTGTCGGGTCAAGCCATGCATTATCAAGTGCAGAAAGACCAGGTATGTTTCAGTGACATTGTCAGAGCTTTAAACAATATTTAGCACACATGACTGACATCTTTGTTAATATCTGTCAATACAGGCCTTTTTGGTGTACAGTTGGAACATACATCACATGAGTATTTGCAGCCCATATTACTGTGCTGTATATGTGATGTTGTCAGTATTAGTTTTGATAATTACATGACTGCGCTGTCTTTCTCTTTACTTCCACACTGCAAGAGCCACAGTACAAACCACAGCCTTTACACAGCAAGAGTCCCTCAAATGCATGTACAAGTGGTATGTCTATGTCACACCTTCTGTACATTTTAACTGTGTTCATACCTCTCAAGTGTACCTCATTGGGAGGAACATTCCTCATTTGGGGGTCTTAAAACATTCATGTTACTCGAAGTTCCACATTGAAAGGATATGCCACACATTCAGTGTTAGCAATTTTTTTAACTGATGTCCACGGTAAATAGAACTGACTCATACTAATTCATTAAAGAACTACTGTATAATTATAAATATCACATTTTAACCATCCTATGGGCTGCCTAGATGAACTTGTGAACTTGTTAGTAAGCTGTTAGTGAGTGTTCCACATTTCGCTCATTTGTTCCACATTATGAAAGGTAGTGTTCCTCATTTTAAAGATAGAAGGGTGAGAACTATGACTGTGTTCACCTGGGAAATGTTGTGAATGATGTGATCAGTAATTTCTTTTTCCCCTACACTAGTTCGAGTTCAGCACAGTGGGGCAATAACATCCCATGAGTGTTTGCCAGGTGTGTTGTTATGTTTTTATGCATCACATATATCATGTATGTTGGCCATGTTAATAAATTATATAGTTATGGTATGTACATACATACATACAGTAGACTGCAAGTGAAGTCGGTAGTATTTGTAACGTAGTGAAACATATATGCCAGTTGTCTTTTATTTATGTTTATTATGTGCTGTAGGCACATTGTTCTGCTCTGTGTTTTCGTACCCTGTAGCACATCAACTGTCATTATCATCCAGCAACCCATCCAATGATTATTATGTTGTTCATGTGTCTCAGCATGGTAGTATGGCCCCTGGCACAGAAGAACTTGAGTTATTTGGAGAGTCCATCCGTGAGGCTGACGCTGATGTAGCAGCAGATATATCCTATGATGTGGAGGTCCACTTGTTGATGCATTCAGAGGATGATGACACAGTGGATGTTGGACAGGGTGAGGCTGTTGATCAACACATCACAGTTGGGAGCACTGCTGCTGGTGGAACCACATGGCAACCAAACACAAGTCATCACCGTAGACGTAGGAGATCAGGTCTTGTACATGGCCAGGTGTCAGAAGGTTTCCACCTCCTGCTGCAGGCAAATGAAAGGTCAGAGCTAAGCCATCATATGGCATACCAGCTACATGTTATGCATGAAGGACAAGAGTGCAGACACGGTGAAATTATGGCTGCACTGGCTACTCAAAATGAGAGTTTGTTAGCTGTGGCATGGTCAGTGCAAAACCTGGCCTCTATAGTACTGCAACAGTGTCATACTACAAGCAGGATTTTGTGTTCCATGACTATGCACATCAGACTGTAACCTGTGAGCGGTAGGCCACCTGTCTACAGAACCACCAATGGCCATCGGGAATCCCTGTCCATAGTACAAACTGCACAGATGTCAAGTGCACGCACATTTGCTGAAGTCCCACCAGTCACAAGGCCTTCACTTTGCAGTCATGCTCCTTCATCTCAACATGGTATTGTACTGCCATGCATCTCCTCTGTGTGTCAACCAGAGCAGAATATGTCTGTACATGGTCATGGCTGGGCAGACCAGGTTTGAGATGTCAGGCAGGTCAATGAAGACTGCATCACAGTATGTCCAACAGTGTACTGCATGTAGATGACTCATTATTTCAGTACCACTGTACTGTGATATGTGTTTCTAAAATAAAAATGTCTGCATGGTGTTGTGCGTGATTTCTCTTTTTCATGTTATGATATTGTACATAAATGCAAGCACAGCAGTGATGTGTGTCCCTTATTGTTTACCATACTGTGATAAAACAAACTACTGACTGTGTATGCATACCTATGTTGGTTGTGCCCTGAGCTGAAGTTTTTTTTTTTTGACACATTTGCATATGTTCATGTTGCATACCTTTCAACCTCTTAGCACAAGAAATCTGGACAAAGCCTAAAATAATGGGGGAACAAAGGCTCAATTTGTGTCAGGATGCATATTCTGAAAGATATGCCCCAGGATTCACGAAGCCTCCGTGTAAGAGTTATAACTCTTACACGGAGGCTGCAGTTAAACGGAGTGATGTCAGCATGCTCTGCATATTCATGAGAGCATGCTGAATCACACCTAAGTCGAACACGGTCTGTGTAAGACAGTAGGGGGCGTGTCCATAGGCTGAGCCCTGTAAGCGGACACGCCCCCAGAAGTGTAAAAGTGCCCAAAGTAGACACCCACAACAGAGTCCACGGAAATGTGAATA
>NC_056729.1:366482088-366505518 GCF_019279795.1 Protopterus annectens | reverse complement strand
TGATACTAAAACCAAACTGAAAGTTATTTTCTTATGTGGAACACTCCAGAAAAGAATACTTCTATCTGTGTAAATTAGTTTCAAATGAACTTTAAAAATTAAATTAGCTCTTTCTTAAAATCAAATTATTATTTTTTGAAACCAGCTGGTGAATAAATGTAAAACAAAAATGAAAAACAATGGAAATACCAACTGCATGTTGTTGATTCTACTTAGTAAATGAAAATAATAAAATATACATTGGAAATGGGAAACACTTTTTCCATTATGGGAGTTTAGCAAATATGTCAGTGATTCTAAAAGTACAATGATTTCAAAAGGGCACTGCAGTGATGGGAAAATATTATAGGCCAGATTCAGAAAAATTATGTCATTGCACTAAGCAAATGTGCATGATAACTGGCCAAGAGCAAGGTGTGTGAAATTTAGAAAACCAAGCTACAGGACATGGTTAGCCCAACTAATGTAACTAGTTGGGCTATATGCTAATAACTATATATCTCGCATGATGGAGAGATTTAAAAACATTTCAATGCTGCACATTGAAGATGTGCCCACAGTTTACTTGAGGTATGTATAAAACTTTTTGGATCATCAGTGAATTGCTTATTTTGTACTTTTCCTTTATATTTATCTAGATATCTTCTAAGTTTTTTATGTTTGCGCTGATGTCTTTAGTTTATTATTTGCAATTGTGTATGTTAGATATTTCACTTTTTCTTTCTTAGATAACTTACTAGCAAACTATCCTGTGTGTGTGTGACTTAAAATTGTACATGTCTATATATATTGTTAAAATGAATATTTGACTGGAAATTGTCCCTATCCGTATATATTTTAAAATGTCCATTTTTGTAATTTCACTGTAATATTTTTCACTATAATTTACTAGTAATTAGTAATATAGTAATGTACACCTGGAGCTTTTCTCCCCGGGCCTCAACTGAAAATGGACCTGTATCCAGTCGGACTTTCCCGGTTAACAAATGTAAAATAAATAAATAAATAAATAAATAGATGCTGGTCTGTTCTAATATCTGCACATTGCCTTTATTAAATCTATCTTTCTAAGTATTTTTATTGGTCTGTTCCTCTTCTAAACTCTTCTAACAGTTTCACTTCCTGTCTTAATTGCTTTATAGTTTTCTCTGTTCGACAGTTCCATGATGGCATTTGATATCTTCTCTTCCTTTCCCTTATTGCCCCGTGTTTTTGTGGTAAGACTTTCTTCTTCTTCTTGTTCTTTCAGCTGCTCTCGTTAGGGTTCACCACAGCAGATCAACTGTTTCCATTTCTTCCTGTCCTCTGCATCTTGCTCTGTCACACCAGCCACCTGCATGTCCTCTCTCATCACATCCATAAACCTTATCTTAGGCCTTCCTCTTTTCCTGTTACCTGGCAGCTTCATCCTTAGCATCCTTTTTCCCATTATACTCTGCATCTCTCCTCAGCACATGTCCAAACCAACGTAATCTTGCCTCTCTGGCTTTGTCTCTAAACCTTCCAACCCGGGCTGACCCTCTAATATACTTATTCCTAATCCTGTCCATCCTCATCACACCCAGTGCAAATCTTAACATCTTCAACTCTGCCACGTCAAGCTCTGACTCCTGCCTTTTTGTCAATGCCACTGTCTCCACCCCATATAACATAGCTGGTCTCACTACCCTCTTGTAGACCTTCCCTTTCACTCTTACTGGTACTCGTCTGTCACAAATCACTCCTGACACTCTTCTCCACCCACTCCATCCTGCCTGTACTCTCTTCACCTCTCTTCCACACTCACCATTACTCTGAACTGTTGATCCCAAGTACTGAAACTCATCCACCTTCGCCACCTCTACTCCCTGCATCCTCACCATCCAACTTTATCCATTATTAATGTTGCTGCACAGTAATATATCCTATTTATTTTTTTTATATCACATGAACTTCTGATAATAGTCTTGATTACTGTGTTTGTTTCTTTTATCAAACTTCTAACATTATAAGTCTTGTTGACTTTCTGTAATCTGTTTCTTTCATCGATCATAATATGTCTGTCCATCTCCAGTATCTCATATATCTCAAATCTATAATACCTATATATCTGTATCGCATATATAGCAATCTCCATATCCATCCTGTGCTAATCTTCACCTGTATATTATACTGATGCCATGGTCCTTTATAGATCCAGTTCTAGACACCTATCAGTCCAAGTGCAACTCCAACAAGACCTCCTGGAAGTAAGCAAATGGTTTAATACCAAAAATCTTGTACTCAACCCCCCCCCCATATAATTTGAACCAGCAAAATGCTTATAAACCCCCCAGCACACTTCACATCAACTTTCAATTTAGCAATCCCCAATGAAACCACATTATTATTCTGGTACCTTGACATGTGGAGAGATCATTTCCTTATCTTCCAGCACTTATTCAAAATTATTAGACATAAAGTTAACTATATTCTTTTCTGTACATTAAACCATCTCAGTTTCTACATTGCAAATCATTTCACACAAAATATGATACTTCATAACCAGCTCTCCTCGACAATCATTACATCACTCTCTCCAAACACCACAGAAAGGGCACACTTTCTATTAGACCTCTAGTAAATAAACTACTCCATTAAAAAAATCCATTCATTGTTTGCTATGCGACTATTGTTAATACTCCATCTACAACCAAAGGAGACAATCTTTTGCAGGCCCAACTCTCTAAAGCCTTACTAGCAGGCTACACAGCTCCAACAACATCTTTCCTGTGTGAAGACCTAAACACTGTCATTTACTCCCTTTTACAATTTCTGAAATACTGACCTATACTAAACTCAGACATTAACTCAAATAATGTGCAGATGCAAGTGTCATACAGCAGAACACATCACCTAACTAAAACCCCTTCCTACTGTAACCTTTCAACCAACAAATGACCTATCTTGTGTGTGTGTTCATGTGTTCTTGTAAGCTAATTTGTATTTATGTACTGTATTATCAAGTATTCTGTCTGAAAAATATTGTTTATTAGTTATGCAGTTGGTCATTTCTGATCAGTACTCTATCACGTAAATAAAATAAAAAAAAGAAATAATGATAACACTCACACATCCATTTTTATAGTGCAGTCTTACATTTATTATAATGTTCTGTTTACAGTCCTCTGAATTTGCATTTATGTTTATTTAAGATTTAGTCATTTGGACAGATTCTTTAATGCCTGCACTAAGTGTACATTATCTGCATTTAAGAACATCCCTACCACATTTTTGTGCTTTCTAGTCTCTCAGAAAAGATAACAGTAAGTGCACATGTAGTCTCCACTTTGTGTTGACCTTTATGAAGCCCCTCGATATTTAAGGCTGCAAGAAAATCAGTAGGAAAACTAAACTTAGGAGGATGAAGGTGTGAGTTATGTCTGTTTTGTCTGTTCACTCATAATGGTGTACACTTAGTGTAGGTGTTAATAAATCCCAGGGATTGTTAGTTAATTTTTCTTTAGCTGTAATTATTTCCTCTACAATGTGAAGGTAGATGTGAAAGCCTTTGGCTAAGCAGTTGTGCCAATGACTGGAAGCAGGGTGGCTGTCATTGTTGACTCCCCTGCTTATTCACTGACATGACAACAAGACCCAGATTAAACCAATGTCTGGACTACTGACCATAAGCTCAAACTCTTTGCTTGAAACATGATGAAGTTTTATTTGGAAACAATACTATCATTGTCCATATTATATAACTAACACTCCACAAGAGACCAACAGGATTCTTAGTGATCCAGCTGCCGTCATTGGTATTAAGCTATCCTTTTACCACTGTGTCTCAACCATACATAGGAAGGAAATTATTAATATATTGCCCAATAAACATCCAAAGGAATGGCCTGTAGAGTAGAGAAGTCATAAATTATTAACATATTGCCCAATAAACTTCCAAAGGAATGTCCTGTAGAGTAAGCAAAGTCATAAAGCCTCTCTATTAATCCCTCATTATAGTTAGTATTGAATAAAATGTCCTGCTTGAAATCCAGCATGAAAGGCATTATGGATTTTAACTAAGGACATCATAGAAATGAATTCCTTAAGCTAATTCTACAGACTGAGAGCCCTCTCACAATATTGTGTCTCAGGCAGAATCCTGCATGGTGACCTTTGCTTAACCTTCCATGTCCTGAAAGAGCTTTTCCTATTAGAATACCTTCTCCTCCCCAACACTGGAAGGACCATGAACACTCACACCAAGGATCTCAGTCTTCATCACTATGTTTATTTATTTATTATTTGTTTATTTTGTTTTGACCGGGTAGAGCACTGATCCAGATGGACCAACATCAGGCATAGCCAAGAAATAAAATGAATGCACACTAATGGTACACAGACAAATAGTTTACACTACAGAGAAACAGTACAAATTTAATAGTTAGCATGCAAAAAAACATCATAACAGTATCACAGAAGTCTGTTTAACAATGTGGGAGACTAATCTGATATTCAGCATGCAAAACTAGTACAACAACATAGAATAAGACTGTCTAACAAAGAAGGAATCTCTCTAATATGAAGGCATATACAGTACTATGTACAGAGTTATTGTAGATAAAGTCAGGCTATAGTGACAGGATGACATAGTGATGGTGGAGGACAGAAAGAAATAGGGCATACTGGCATTGTAGACATTTAACCCACTGCATCACTTTCCTGTGGAATAAACTTCCCTTGCATATCAAATGTGAAACCTTAACTGCCTTTAAATCTAGCCTTGATGATTGGATGAGTAATCACAAAGTCACCCTTGGGATATTTAGTATTGCTCTTCATCAAAGCAGATAATACACTGAATAATGTATTAGGTTACTAATGCACTTACAAGTCTTTTAAGTTGCTTTAACTTGGCTACTTAATTGCCATTTTCACTGGAAACCTGTTAAAAACCTATGAACCTATAAAATATTGTGTGTTGCATTAGATACCACTCCTTAAAAATGTTGCCTGCTAATTAGATAAGTTATGATCTGTACAGCCTCTTTGTCTTTATGTCCATTTTATCACGAGTTTCCAGTTCCCTAATAAAAAATAAAATTGACTAGTGTAGTGGTAAACCTAGTGCTGAGTACTCCAAACAAAATTCAAAAAAGCAAAACTCATACCGAGAATGTTGCAATAAATAAAACATTTAATACAGCAACAGACAAGCAAAGCTTTTGGGCTTAATCCTTCTTCAGTGCAAAACTCAGTAATCAATTCATCATTCCACATTTAAACATGTCCAATAACATCATATGGCACAACTCACCAATAGCATTAAATAAGTAATTAACTAACTATCATTCTACAAAAACAGAAAATCTTATTAAAAATATATTTAGTATATATATATATATATATATATATATATATATATATATATGTATATATATATATATATATATATATATATATATATATATATATATATATATATATATATATATATATGTATATATATATATATATATATATATGTATATATATATATATATATATATATATATATATATATATGTAACATTTTCAAATATAAAAAAGTTCAAATATAAAAATATAAAAAAAATGTTTAAAAACATTATTCTTCACAAGAATATGCTTTAAGTTTTTACAATGTATGTACGGAAAAATAAAATAAGGTATGTAATTTCCTTTAGTAAAAGGACACCGGAAGTTAGGAAAGTAAAATCTAGAAACTGACACATTTTAAAAACAATACCTGGTCTTGAAGAACTGATTCCAGATAATCCAAGCTTTGCTTAGAGAAATTCTAAAATCTTGAAGCAATGGTTGTGTTACAAAGAGACTTATGTTGATAAAAATACCGTAAATGTAAAGCAGGGCACTTTCTGATGTTACAATTGCAGTTGCTGTAAGCATATTCTTGTGAAGAATAATGTTTTTATACATCCAAAAATCTAAAAAAAAATTTTATATTTCTCTGTGTTGTGACTTCTAATACTACGAATATTGTTTACATTGCAACTTGTATTAAATGCACTGAACATTGATCAGAGATCCATAGACATGTCTCTGCAAATGCACTAGCTAGACATATTTCAGAATATGATGCTAGTCACAAGTTTACGTTAAGGATTAAGGAGGTAGTTAAAAAAACTTTAGAGAGGTAATATTAGTAATGTTCTTGATACGAGAGAATATGAACGGATAGTAAGGTTCTGTGCAGATAGATACCAGGGCATTAATGACATGGTTAGTATAAAACCAATTTTATTGAAGAAACAAATACAATATAGATAAAGAAATTCTTATATTTTTATATTTGAAATTTTTTATATTGAAAATGTTTTTATATATATACTGATGAATATGTTTTACTAAGATTTTCTGTTTTTGTAAAATGATGGTTAGTTAATTACTTATTTAACGCTATTGGTGGATTGTGTCATATGATGTTATTGGAAGTATTTAAATGTGGAATGATGAACTGATTATTGAGTTTGCACTGAGGAAGGGTTAAGCCCAAAAGCTTTGCTTGTCTGTTGCTGTATTAAACTTTTTCTTTATTGCAACGTTCTCAATGTGAGCTTTGATTTTTTAGGTTTCCAGTTCCCTCCCACATCCATTAGTTAGCTTGGTGATCTTCTAGACTACTATTAGGTGTGTGACATCTGTGAGTGAATGTACATCAAGCAAAGACTAGTATTTTCTCCAGGATTAGTTAACCTGCCTTGTACCTATGAAGCATTAGAATAGGCTACAGCTGCCCCATGACCATCAAACAGATGCAAGTATTAGAGAATGACTGAATGAATAAATAAATAACTGTGGGAATGGATGGTAAGGAAAGTGAGAGGATGTCTGAGGACTGGCGAAAAAGTGTTTTGGTACCAATTTTAAGAATAAGGGTGATGTGCAGAGCTGTACAAAGGGATAAAATTGATCAGTCACAGCATGAAGTTATGGGAAAGAGTAGTGGAAGCTAGGTTAAGAAGGCAGGTGATGATTAGTGATCAGCAGTATGGTTTCATGCCAGGAACGAGCACTACAGATATTTTTCTTTTTGGTCTGTACATGTTATTTCATTTTATTGCTTATTGGTCGTATTTTACTGTATTTTATTGTATCCAGTATGACCATACACTCCTGATTCACTTATATATTATTGCTTGATATATAAGTATTTTTTACATATATATAATCTGATAAATACAATACTGCAGAACAAATAAAAACTGATCTATTGAATCTGTATATATCCAATGTGGCTTTAAGAGCTAGCTATATTGTTTGATAGAGAGAGGTGTTTTTAATCAGCAAGGTAATTGCATTAATTAAGGGATGGAGTATATTATTTAAACTGAGCTGCTTCAATGTATATTGAAATCTGATGAAGCGTATGATGAATACGTGAAAGCGCTTATTTCGTTATTCTCTGGTTTTATGGAATAAAGAAGAAGTTTTGCTTTATCCTGGACTGGTGTTCATTTTGTGAAAATAGTGACTGCAGTAGCCGTTTTGTTCTGGTTCACTTGTGTTCTACATTTGCATTTTTATATTTGAAATTTTTTATATTGAAAATGTTTTTATATATATACTGATGAATATGTTTTACTAAGATTTTCTGTTTTTGTAAAATGATGGTTAGTTAATTACTTATTTAACGCTATTGGAGGATTGTGTCATATGATGTTATTGGAAGTATTTAAATGTGGAATGATGAACTGATTATTGAGTTTGCACTGAGGAAGGGTTAAGCCCAAAAGCTTTGCTTGTCTGTTGCTGTATTAAACTTTTTCTTTATTGCAACGTTCTCAATGTGAGCTTTGATTTTTTAGGTTTCCAGTTCCCTCCCTCATCCATTAGTTAGCTTGGTGATCTTCTAGACTACTATTAGGTGTGTGACATCTGTGAGTGAATGTACGTCAAGCAAAGACTAGCATTTTCTCCAGGATTAGTTAACCTGCCTTGTACCTATGAAGTGTTAGAATAGGCTACAGCTGCCCCATGACCATCAAACAGATGCAAGTATTAGAGAATGACTGAATGAATAAATAAATAACTGTGGGAATGGATGGTAAGGAAAGTGAGAGGACGTCTGAGGAGTGGTGAAAACGTGTTTTGGTACCAATTTTAAGAATAAGGGTGATGTGCAGAGCTGTACAAAGGGATAAAATTGATCAGTCACAGCATGAAGTTATGGGAAAGAGTAGTGGAAGCTAGATTAAGAAGGGAGGTGATGATTAGTGATCAGCAGTATGGTTTCATGCCAGGAACGAGCACTACAGATGCGATGTTTGCTCTGAGAGTGTTGATGGAGAAGTACAGAGAAGGTCAGAAGGAGTTGCATTGTGTCTTTGAGGACTTAGAGATAACATATGACAGGGTGCCTATCGATGAGTTGTGATATTGTATGAGGAAGTCGAGAATGGCAGAGTAGTATGTAAGAGTGGTACAGGATATGCATGAAGGTAGTGTGACAATGGTGAGGTCTGTGGTGGGAGTGACGGATGCATTTAAGATGGAGGTGGGATTACATCAAGAATCAGCTAGGAGCCCGTTCTTATTTGCAATGGTGATAGACAGGTTGACAGATTAGATCAGACAGGAGTCCCCGTGGACTATGATGCTTGCAGATGACATTCTGATCTGTAGTGAGAGTAGGGAACAGGTTGATGAGACCCTGGAGAGGTGGAGATATGCTTTAGAGAGAAGAGGAATGAAGGTCAGCGGGACTAAGATAGAATATATGTGTGTGAATGAGAGGGAGGACAGAGGAATGGTGAGGATGCAGGGAGTAGAGTTGGAGAAGGTGGATGAGTTTATATACTTGGGATCAACAATTCAGAGTAATGGAGTGTATGTAAGAGAGGTGAATAAGAGAGTACAGGCAAGGTGGAGTGGGTGGAGAAGAGTGTCAGGAGTGATTTGTGACAGACAGGTACCAGTAAGAGTGAAATGGAAGGTCTACAAGAGGGTAGTGAGATCAGCTATGTTATATGGGTTGGAGACAATGGCATTGACAAAAAGGCAGGGGTCACAGCTGGAGGTGGCAGAGTTAAAAATGTTAAGATTTGCACTGGGTGTGACGAGGATGGACAGGATTAGGAATAAATATATTAGACGGTCAGCCCAGGTTGGATGGTTTAGTGACAAAGGCAGAGAGGCAAGATTGTGTTGGTTTGGACATGTGCTGAGGAGGGATACTGGATATATTGGGAAAAAGATGCTAAGAATGAAGCTGCCAGGTAAGAAGAAAAGAGGAAGGCCTAAGATGAGGTTTATGGATGTGGTGACAGAAGACATGCAAGTGGTTGGTGTGGCAGAGCAAGATGCAGAGGACAGGAAGAAATAGAAACAGATGATCCGCTGTGCTGACCCCTAATGGGAACAGTTGCAAGGAAAACAAGAAGGGAATGGATGTTAGTATCCTTAATACAGAAATAAACTTCATTTCTTTTAACTCAGTATAAAATATGTTCGTATCATTCAACCCATCTCCTACTACAATGTAGTGCAGTACATCAACTAAAATTAGTCATATGTTGATTCACACAGATAAAGTAAGAAATTACATTTATTACTACAAGTAATCAAATTACAAAGTGAGTGTTCTTTATTTTTCTTAGTAGGAGAGTGTCAGACCATGTATGAAACTACAAAGTTCCCAGATAAATACATACAGTAACTATGTAGCAGGGCTAGATTTATAATTTTGTGAGACCACAAGCAGACTTAAAATCATGGAGACACAGAAGATTTCATGGAGTAAATATAGCCCCTACAGGATTAAAAGAGTCATAGTCCTCACAGAATTAACTGATTCAAAGGCCTTGACAGCAGCATTAATGGGGATGAAGGGATTTAAGAAAGATTAACAGATGTGAGTGTATAACATTTTGAAGAAACTCAGATCAGGTTTTAATAAAAAGGCATAAAAAGTCATTTTCAGAAGCATAAACTGAAATACAGGGATATAATCAGGTTTACTGTAAGGGGATTCCAGTGGAATTATCTGTGGATGACAGGATAAATGAGACAGGAGGCTCTAGCAGGATTAAAAGAATGAGATCATGAAAACATAATGAGGATGTCTAACAGGATTAACAGAGTCATCAGAGCACCCAGCACCATTAAAACATGAAAGGGATTGCAGTATCAGTAGATGAACCAAAGTTCTACCCCATCAGAATTAAGGCATTCAGGTGTTCACATCAGTTTTACTGGAGTGAGAATTTCCTGTCTGGAGTATTAAGTCAAGAGGGCACCATCTAAGTTGACAGAGTTGGGGACATACACTGGATTTACTGAAATCACGAAACTAATTTCTTGACAGTCACCCACATAACTATGTTTGTTCAGTTGAAAGATATTTTTAGTTTAGCTTTAATGCACGCAGGGGTTTGAATTTTTACAGGGATAGAAATAGTTGCAAGCCCTTGTGATTATTGATCTTTTACAAGTCATTTGCTACTCCTCTGACTTATTAATGAGGCAAGAACATTGCACAAATGGTTTATGCTTTATAACACCTTTTAAAAGAAATAAGATAGCCTGTTCTACCATGAGAACCTTGAGCAGGAGAACCTCAATGGCCACAAGGTTTGTTGGTGATGACTCCACTAGAAATGTATAACTAAGAAAATAGTGTTTAAAAACTGCTACAAAGTAATTCAACTGTGTAAACACTACTGATAGGATACCAAGGATACAGCTCAAGCTGACAAGCAATAATACCACCAGTTTATTACAATTAAAATAGCATAAGTTCCAAATACATAACGGATCTAGCGCTTTCATCCACTGCAATGTGGACTTCTTCAGAATCAATTAATTAATCATCATTTGGCTCATTTATATGTTTTTTTGGTGCCAAAAGCGTATTTCAAACTAAAAGGAACATACTAAATAAAAACATTTAGAATATAATTTATATTGCAAGCCTGATCTATTTACATCTGCTGATAAGTTGGAAATTGCACTAATACTAACTGATTATTGTAATAAATATTAATTCTAAAAAAAAAAACACACATAAACACTTCATACAATTCATTCATATATAAACACACAATACTAAATAGCAGTAACCTGATTATAATGCATTTATAACCCTTTATACTGCTAATAATAACTTCCTATCTAATATTATTTCCTATATGTAAGTGTAATAAAAATACATTTGGTAAATTTTTTTTTACATTAATAATCCATTCCATATGGTATAAAAATGTAATAATATGAAAATAAATTAATATACTATCTTATTACAAATGGAATATAAATATACTAAAAAATTAAGAATTAATACTATTACAAGTTAAATTATCTCAGTTTCATTCAGATCTATTTCATACATAAATGTGATCAAGTTATAATATAGTGTAATGTTGGTCTATACAATTCAGGTGTATGGTTCACCTTTCCTTATGTGTATCTCTGTAACATAGGCTTTATAGTTATATAGTCATTTAGACCTGGTGTGGTTGAGGCGTCCGTTAAAATTTGCCATCTCACTTCTCTTTCTCCTAAGATGGCTTTATTGTTGCCTCCTCTGTTTCCCATACTTATTTACTCTAAAATAGCAAATCAAAATTCGTGGCTACTCACATATGTAGCTACATGTCTAGAAAGTGCATTAGTGCCATCATTTTTTCTAATCGCATAAATATGGTCATAAATTCTTTTTTTGAACATTCTTTCTGTCTTTCCTATATAGAAGCTTGGACAAGTCAAACATTTAGCCATATATATATATAATGTTTTTGGTATTGCAATTTCCATTGTGGAAAATTACTTTGGACCTATTTATATTCTCCAGTATGATATCTTCTTTTTCTAATATGGCATGACATTGTCCACAGCTTCCACATTTCTTAGTTCCCTTTTTCCGCTGAGTTATTTCCCTCATTAAAGGTCTCCTCTCTAATATCAACTTCATGTTAGTTCCCATTTTATATACAAATAGAGGGGACTCGCCTACTATATTCTTTATTTCCTTATCAACAGTAAGAATGTTCCAATGTTTACTTAATATTTCTTTTATTTGTTTTGCCTGAGGCGTATATTCCAATATACAAGCTCTATTGTATTTAACTTCACCTTTGCTAGCTGTAAACCTATTTAGTAGTTGTTTGCCAAAAACAGGTATATATTTTCCCCCCATTCATTGATTACATACATTTTCATCTCATTCAATAATTCCTCAGGGTACCCTCTGGTCCTAAATAATTCTTCTATGAATTCTATCTCATCAATCATTTCACTAAATGTAGATGTCATCCTTGCCGCTCGTATACACTGACCCTTAAATATACTCTTCTTGGTTTTATAAGGAAGGTTACTTGAATATTCTAGATAATTGTTAGAGAAAGTGTTCTTCCTAGAGATGCGAGATTTCAATCCATTAATTGTACTGGAAATAAAAGTGTCTAGATACGCAATACCCTCAGTGCTATAACTGTATATAAATTTTAAGTAATGACTCGTACTGTTCAAATAATCAATAAATAATTCTATGATGTGTTCAGGTCCATTCCATAAGATGAATATATCGTCCAGAAATCTTGAGTAATGCCTAATGTACTTGTAGTATTCACACTTAGGTTCATAGGTTCATAGGTTGGTACTAGGCTATGAGCCCTAAGGCCTATACAAGCCTAGCCATAACAATTCCCTGGCTATTTCTTCCCACACTATTTACTTCCCTGGACCCCTGTCTAGCAGGACGACTGCCATGATCCCTGGGTTAAATTTCCTTTCTCCTATCCAATTGTCAAGGTTCGTTTTGAAGAGGGCCAAAGAGGCACTCTGCTTGACATGTATGGGCAATCTATTCCAGAGTCTGGGGAGACTCTGGGTCAGGAACCTATCCCTCCAGCATGTTTTGTTTATTGTGATGACAAGGTTTAGATCCCTGGAGCGTGTGGCTTTGAGGGATTGGGATTTCTTTAAATGTAGCATATCCAACAGCTCTGGGTTTGACATGGCCTTGTATGTTAAGCAGAGATCGCCTCTGAGTAGACGATATGCGACAGAGTATAGCTGGAGTTTTTTAAGGCGGTTAGCGTAGGGCATCTGCTTTAGGCCTGTGATTCTTTTAGTGAGGTATTTCTGCGGCCTTTCCAGTTGTTGCAGATGTCTTGAGAGGTACACACCAAACGGGGCGTTGTATTCTATAATGGGTCTAATGAAGGATGAGTACAGTGGGACAATGACTTCTTTTTCTGGATGAAAAGCCCTTAGTGATGAGCTGTGCCACATAGAAAGATTTCCTGACTGTTGTGGCGATGTGGTTATCGAATGTGAGACCACTGTCCACCTGTGTCCCTAAGTCTCTTATCACACTTTCAGTGTTTAGTGTACTGCCACCTATATGGTAATTCACAGATACATGTTTTTTCCCAAAGGGGATAACTATACATTTCTTGGCATTGAGCTTGAGCCCATAGCTCTGGCACCAAGCATCTGTTTCTGTAGGGCCCTTTTGTAGAGTATCCACATCATTTGGGGATTCAATAATGGCTCCCAGTTTGCAGTCATCTGTGAACTTTGTTAGCCAGAGTCCCTTAGTGTTGGCCTGTACTTCAGAGAAGTAGATACCAAACAAGAGTGGTCCCAGGACTGAACCCTGAGGTACTCCACTTGTCACTTGTCTGCAGCTGGATTTGGAGTCGGCTACTTTTACAGTGTGGGTTCTATCAGTAAGCCAGTTAGCAACCCATTGGGTGATGTAGGGATTAATGCCCAGCTTAGTAAGTTTATCTATGATTCCAGAGTGGGGGATGCTGTCAAAGGCTTTGGCAAGGTCTAGATAGGCTGTTTGGACCACCTTACCCTTGTTCATGGCTCTGGAGACTGATTCAAAGAAGTCAATCAGGTTCAGGAGACAAGACCGGCCCTTCATGAACCCAAACAGGGTGGGGTCCAGTGTTTGAAGGTTGCCAATGTCTTTGTTTATAAGTTCCATGATAATACGCTCCATAGCCTTGCAGATAAGGCTTGTCAGACTGATGGGACGGTAGTTTCCAGGATCCAAGGTGGATCCCCCCTTGTGGAGTGGGATAACTGTAGCTCTGTGCCACTCAGTGGGCATGAAACCTGAGGTGAGACTATGATTAAACATGACACTTAGGTGAGGTGCCAGTTCATATTGTAGTTCATGTAGTACACAGCCCGGGATGTCATCTGGTCCCATGGATGCTGTATTCTTAGCTTTGGAGAGTGCGTTTTTTTACCTGTGTGGCCGTTAAATATTTTTTCAGTTTCCCAATCTAGCATAACTAGATTGGAAAATATAGGGGCACAAGCAGCCCCCATTGCCACTCCTCAAATTTGTTTGTAGTGTTCTCCTTCAAAATAAATGTAATTATACTCAAGTACAATTGCCATTAGTTCCATGATTAAGTTTATCTGGTCCCATTTCAAGTTTGAATTTTGTCTAATGCTATTACAAAAGCTCTCCAACCCTAGCAATGCTGAAGACATGGTTCATTGTTAGCGTATCATGGCCACTACATCTTAATGTTGCCTGGAAGGCTGGGACCATAGCTCTGGACAGGCATATTGTAATAGCAGTGCACATTTTTAAGAAAGTGAGGAAGAGGGGTGAGCTGTATTTAGAGAGAGATCATGCTCTTTCACCACCCTGGTAAAGACAATAGAAAGGTGCTGGAAAAAAGACTTCATCCAATAGCTAATTTTGTAATTTAGGAGGAGTATTGCAGATTCCCTCTGAGCCATGGGACAGTATGCTAACTCACTGTTCTTAAACTAAACAGATCTTTGAAAGGCCATGGATGTATCTTCCATAACTGCCCACATGTGTTGGTGAATATGATCATGTACTCTAAGATGTATTTTGGGAAGTACTACAACAGTACAGTGGAAATGGTTCTCTCTTGGAGAACAGTGGTGTGCTTTCTGCAGGGGAAGGGGCACAGCTATCTTAGGACAAGCATTTACGTATCTTGTGTTATTATTCAGGGGTGAATGCAGAGGAGGTAAAAAGACTGGCCAGTGGAGAGGTGCAGCATTAGTAGTGCAGGCACTGGAGTAGAAGATGGCATTAAAGTGAGAACTGAGTCTGTGGGTGAAGCTCTCACTATACTGATCATTCTGTATCCACAACTTCACCTATGGTCAACAGTTTTGGTCAGAGATCAAAACAATGAAATCACATAAGTTTCATGGCTGATGACCTTCCTCTCCATGACTGAGGGAGGAACATGGCAATTTTGGAGGATCTTGGAGTACAGCCACTGCTGTTCTAAATTCAGAAAAATCAGTTAAGATAGTCTGGACTTATGATGATGGCTCTATATGCCTCCCATTTGAGGTATACAAGGCACAACCCAGGCTGTAGGGAACATCTAGGATGTGTTAGAGCATCACAGAAGATAAGACTGCTGATGATGATACAGAACATTTTTCCACCCTGTTCATCTAGCTACCATGACAGTCTTTACTAGAGCAAAAAGCTGAAAATGAATAGATAGCTGGCTGGATGGATGGATGGATGCATGTTAGCCTTTATTGTTAGTACCAGTGATTTATATGTTGCTTAGGGCTCATTAATTTCATGGAAAATAACAAATGTAGGACTCACACTAAGTTTTTTCTCAAATACCATTTCCTCAAATAGAACCCGTGCACGAGAAAAATAGTTTTATTCACTGCCCACTCAATAATTCCTTTTTATCCCCCTTTTCCCTCCCAG
Source organism: Protopterus annectens (assembly GCF_019279795.1). Taxonomy (NCBI): domain Eukaryota; kingdom Metazoa; phylum Chordata; order Ceratodontiformes; family Protopteridae; genus Protopterus; species Protopterus annectens. Next base: position 366,489,833 of record NC_056729.1, on the reverse strand, counting down.
TACTAGGTTCCCTCACAAGCTTTCTTTGGGCATTCCTCCCCAAGGCCTTCACCTTGTTGAGCTACCACAAACGTAGCTATGAGGTCATCAGAGATAACAGAAAGACATGTGATTGCATGTTTTGACACGCCTGGACTTTATGGAAAGTCTTCTGTTTTGTGAGAATTTATAGAACTGACATCAGCCACTTCTGATACAGCAGAGATGAATTTGATGAAGTGACTTGATTTTTAAGGACCAGTAATCAGACTCATGCCAAAGGTAGTAGTAACAATAAAGTCTAACAGAAGTAAGTTCTGTTAAATAGAAAATACTTAGCAGAAAGCAAGTTTATAAATGTCATGTGTGAGAGTATAACTTTTATGACATCTTCTTTTTAATGCATATAATATGCTTTTTGTCATACCACAGCAGATCCATGCTTACAAAAGACACACTGTATAATTAACCTACAAATGTGCTAGACAATGTGATACCAAAGCAGACAAAAGCAGTCCTTGAGTAAATTAAAAGCATGATCTCCATGCGTGCATTTCCTTGACTTCTTTTAATTTAGTTATGCCTTTGACGTAGAATACAGCTAAAGGAATGCAATGTGCTGTGGTTTACTAAACTGCAGGTCAGCTCAATAGTCAGAGGAGCAGTACCGCCCCCAGGGCATTGCTGTGACAAAAAGATAATCTCATATGTATTCCAGAGCTGTAGCAAAGGAATTGGTAATCCAGTGAAATACACTCAGGCCTCACAAATACAAACAAACAATGAAATAAAAAGATATAGATATCAGAAATGCATGGTAGTGTGTGTGTGGGTCACTCAGAATATCTACTCTGTAGGGTAAAGTCAGTATCTGCATTTCAGTACGTACAGCAGATCTCAGTTAAATTAATTCCAGAACAAACTGAAACTGTAAACCTGATTCAAGCATACACACACACACACACACACACACACACACACACACACACACACACACACACACACACACACACACACACACACGTGCGCGCACGCAGAACCACAAACATACATGAATGCATACATATGCAGATGAATATATATATATATATATATATATATATATATATATATATATATACGTGGATCAGAGTGTAGCGTGTGGGTGCTATGTCTTTAAGAAGCATGTGAGGCTGTGAGTGCATGTATAAATTCCAGACACATGCAATCCCTAGTGCCATTTTGTAGAAGCAACCAGTGAGTGAGCATGTATGATCACAGCAGTTAGCTTGTATATAAGTTACTTAGTTATAGCCAAATAAGCCTTTACAGTAATGTGTTTGTATAGAATAAAGCTGCTTAAACAGAATTCACGAAGACTCATTTATTCGTGTACCAACATGAAAGTGACATGGTGTCAGAATCGGGATGGAAAAGAACAAAACATTTGGAGCCATGAGATGTAAAGATGACAGCGAAGGTAAAACTAAAAGAAAACTGTGTAAACATAACCAGAAAGAATTAAAGGTAATGAAAAGCAATACGAACTATTTACTCAATGCAAAGAGGCAAGAAAAGGCATTACAAGGGCATAAACTGCATTATCCGTCAAGTGGAAAACACAAAAAGATTGTTAACTAAAGAAAATGTTTAAGATAAAAGTAGTTGATGAAACAAATGTGTTTAAAGTACAAAACTAGCATGTTTAAGGTAAAACAAGCATGTTTAAGGCAGAACAAGTATGTTTAAGGCAGAATGAGTATGTTTAGACTAAAACAAGCACAAGGAAAGTACGCTGGGCATAAAAAAGAAAAAAGGTTTAAACAAGCAGAAAGAATATAATAAGGAAAGAAAAGTGCACACTAAGTAAAAGTAAAGCAAGCCAACTGCAATGTTGGGCAAAAGTGTTGTGTTTGGCATAACTATGACTTTTCATGGCATCAAAAGAGTAATTAAAGTTATCTGAATTATCTCAGAGTGTGTAAAAGTACTTACAGTGTGTGTGTGCTTATTACTGTGCATGTATTTCAAAGAGTTTACTGTGTGTGAAGTGCAACTATCTTGTGTAATTCAGTCAAAGCATGGTTATTTGAAGAAAAGTTCTGCTGGCTGTGTCTGTTCGCAAAGTGTCGCTTCTTATACTGTAAGGAGTTGCCTAGCAAGGTGCCACAATTTTGGGGACATTTCAGTGTATTGCATCTAGTCATTTACAAAGTGCAGACACCCCTAAAACATTGAATTTGGGCAACAAAAGTCTGACTATTAGCATTGTGCAATTGCTTAGTAAGTTTCTTTTATTAAAGAAAGATGTTTTTACAAAAGATTACAAGAGTATCACAGTGCTCATGAATTGCTCAGTTGCATTGCAAAGTTCTTGAATGTTTCTTAAAGCAACAACTTTAATAAGTGATGGTGCATGACTGTAGCATGCTTGCTTTTATCAATAAAATTCCAAACAATTGCTTTACCATTTTTGCCTTTACCAGTTCTGAAAGCCGATGATTTTGGCATTTCTGCCTTTACCTATCGAAAATTTCATAAAGCATTGCAGAGTCCAAGAAACTATTCCACTAAGCTCTGTAAAGCAACAAAAAGTTGAAAAGCTATTCCACAGAGTTTTGTAAAGCAATAAAAAGTCTAAAAAGTTATTTTGCAAGGCACAATAAAGCATCGAGAAAGCTCAAAAGTTATTTTGTAAAGTACCATAAAGCATTGAGAAACCTAAAAAGCTATTTCATAAAGCACAGTGAAGCATTAACAAATATGAAAAGTTATTTCACAAAATGCAATAAAGCATTGAGAAGCCCGAGAGGTTTATTTCTCAAGTCCAGTTAGTTGAGAGCACTACATGGTTATTCATTCACACAATTCCGATAAGCTTGAAGAAAGAAAGTACAGGTATAGAGTGCAAAAGCATTGACCAAACTGTGTTTATGCCAATTACTTATGCACTTGTGTGTATGTGTGTGTGTGTGTGTGTGTGCGTATTTGTACATATTTGCAAGACCATTCACTGGTATGTGTTAATATGGCAGACGGATTTCGAAAACGACAACCACTTGTGTTTGACCAGAATATTGTAGAGAACTGGAGAATATTTGAACAGGAATACAATATTTTTATACAAGCAGCTTATGCAGATAGAGATGCATGCACAAGAGCATTTATTTTGCTAAATCTAGCAGGATTTGAGGCTATAGAAAGAGAGCAATCATTTGCATATGCACCAGCAGTATATGAAGGTGAGGGTGCAGATTGTCATATTGTTGTGCTGAATCCAAAGACCCAGAGTATTTAAAGCGTAAGTTCAGAGAGATGTGCAACCCCCAGAAAAACATTACATTAGAGAGGCATTTGTTTTACACAAGAAATCAGAAACCGGGAAAACATTTGCAACTTATATAACTGACTTGAGGAACAAGGCTAAAATGTGTCAGTTTGGTGACTTGAAGGATGAGCTGATAAAAGACAGACTTGTGTGTGGTATTAATAGTGCTGCAGTGAAAAAGATTTTGCTTCGTGACAGTGATTTGACATTAGGCAAAGCAATATAGATTTGTTAGATCCATGAAGTGACAGATAGGCACACGAACATGTTTACAAGTGACAAAAGAATGGTTTCAGTAAGCTCCAGAGCAAACATAGACAGCATGCAACACAAGGCAAGCAGAAACAGGCCTAAGCAAAGGGCAGTGACAGGGTTTCCAAAGAAAGTGCCAAGTTTTCCAGGGAGTTCCAGGAAAAGTGCAAGCTCCACCACCAGCTCTGTGCCATACAAACGTGAGTCAGCAAAACCCAAATCTAGCTTTATTGTTAGTTGTCAAAATTGTGGTGCAAACCATGAGTCTAAAAGAGAGAAATGTTTAGCATATGGTCAGCAGTGCCATAAGTGCAAGAAATAGAACCACTTTCAAAAGTTTTGCAAATCAAGCAAGTCTCACACAATTGTAAAGAAAGGTCAAACAAGAAAACGAGTTGATCAAGTAGAGCCAAAACAGTCAGCATTTTATGTGGATGGTGTATCAGTATTGGGAGAAAGAGGTGATGCAGTAAACCTACTGACAAGGAGTGAAGTATTTTGCACAATTTGGATCAATGGGAAATCCACAGAGCTCAAAGTAGACACTGGATTGAAGTGCAATGGTATATCAGCAGATACATTTGCAAAAGTGAGAACCAACGAACAGCTCAAGGCAACCAGCAGTGCGAGACTTATTGCATATGGAGGTGAAGAAATTCAAACCAAAGGTTCAGTAATACTTTCATGTTATTTGGCTGAGAACTGTTACAACTTATTATTCTATGTAGTCTAATGACCAGTGCAATGTTTACTAGGTCTCAAAGATAGTTTGAGAATGAATTTGATTTCTTTTGCTAAAGAAGTACATCATGTAAGTGCAGTTCCAAGTTCAAGTTTTTCAGAAGTCATTTTCTTAAAGTATGCTGATGTTTTCGATGATAAGTTGGACAAGCTTCCAGTTGTGTATTCTATGAAATTAGACCCCGAGGTCACTCCAGTGGTCAGACCAGCAAAAAAAGTTCCAATAACAATGCAAGATAAAGTCAAAGCTCAGTTGGATAAGATGGTGCAACAAAGTGTGATTTGTCCAGTAACAGAACCAACTGAATGGGTGTCATCCATGGTAGCTGCTCATAAGAAAGGCTCAGACAAAATCAGAATATGCATTGACCCTAGAGATTTGAACAAAGCATTAAAGAGGCCATATCATCCAATGTGCACAGTTGAGAAAGGTGCTGCTCAAACACCAAATGCCACTGTATTTTCTGTTTTGGATGCAAAGAGTTAAATTTGGCAAGTGAAACTTGATCACAGATCCTCATTTCTAGCTACTTTTGGTACCTCGTTTGGCAGGTACAGATTTCTAAGGATGCCATTTGGAATAAATTATGCAGCTTAAGTCTTTCAGCGTGCAATGGAACAAATATTTTCAGGTTATCCCTGTGCCATAATAGTGGACAATCTATTAGTTGGAGGCAACGGTAAAGCAGACCACGACAGAAACCTCAAGAAGTTCTAGACAGAGCATGTGAAGTAAATTTGAAGCTCAATCCTCTAAAGTGCAAATTCAGACTTCCAGAACTAATCTACGTAGGACATTTGTTTACAAGTACAGTCTTGAGCCCTGACCCAACCAAACAAACAGCTATTTTAGAGATGTCAGCACCAGGTAATGTGCAAGGTTTACAGCATTTTCTGGGCATGGTCAACTATTTGGGTAAGTTTATACCAGATGACAATGAACTGACAGCATCGTTGAGAGAGCTAACACACAAAAATGTTGTATAGTCATGTTACAACATCATCAGAAGGTGTTTGATGACATTAAGCAGAAAATTGCCACCCCCACCCTTATGTTAAGGTACTATGATATGAATAAACCAGTTGTCCTATCCTGTGATGCTTCTAATTTTGGTCCTCGTGCAGTTATTTTTCAAGATGGCAGACCAGTAGCCTTTGCATCTAAGACACTTACTCAAACTGAGATGCATTATGCTCAAGTTGAGAAAGAGCTTTTAGCAATAAGTTTCACATGTTCCAAGTTTCACAATTATATTTATGGTTGAATTATTCAAATTGAAAGTGATCATCAACATCTAGTTACTATTCTAAAAAAACCTATGCATTCTGCTCTGGCAAGATTACAAAGAATGATGCTCAAATTGCAAAAGTACAATTTCAAAATGGTCTTCACTAAAGGTAAATTGCTCTATCTGGCTGATACCTTATCCAATTGCCTAGAAATACAATAGAACAGCTTGATGCTGAAACTTTTGACTTTGATGAATGTCAGTGCATAATCTTTCCACCACTAGACTTAATGAGTTGAGAGATCACACTATGACTGATCCAATTTAGCAAAAGCTTAATCACTACATCAATGTCGGATGGCCGTCAAAGCAATCTAGTGTATCACCTGAGATCCAAACTTATTTTCCTTAGAAAGATGAGATGTTGATGGAAGATGGCATTATTTTCAAAGGTCCTAAAATTGTAGTTCCTGCTTCCTTACAGCATGAATATATTCAGATTTTGCACTGTGGTCACCCAAGTTTATCATCCACTAAGAGAAGGGCAACAGAACTAATACTTTGGCCTTCATTATCAAAAGACATTGATAGCATTCTTTCTTCTTGTCCAGTATGTAATAGTACCAGAGCGCATTTGCAAAGAGAACCACTTCAGCTAAATCCAATACCTGAACTACCTTGGTCTACTGTTGCAACTGATATCTTTGAATGGAATAATCAACACTATTTGGTTTTGGTAGACTCTTACCCGAACTGGTTTGAGATTGATCTGCTACCAGACTTAACCGCAATAGCTGTTATCACTAAATTTAAACATAATTTCTTAGTTTGTGTTAGTCCACACAAACTTTATTTTGACAATGGTACTCAATTCACTATCCAGCTGTTTCAGAAATTTGCAAAAGAATGGGACTTTGTACATGTCACTATTAGTCCTGAATATCCTCAATCCAACGGTCTAGCTGAACGAGCAGTACAGAATACAAAGCAATTACTTGAAAAGTCAAAGCGTGACAATACCGATGTATTCTTGAATTTACTTAATCTCAGAAACATACCTTGTGACAATATTCTTGGCTTACCTGCTCAAAGACTACTTTTCAGACAAAGTAGAACTACGCTACTTATTTCATCAAGTTTGTTAAAGCCTAATTCTAAGAACAATAAAACCATTCAGACTCAAATGGTGAAGAGCGTAATATCTAGAAATCTAGTTATGACAGATAGAGCAGATTAATTCATTCATTGAGGAAAGGAGAGACAGTACGAGTTCAGACAACGAAAAGTTTTGATCGAATCGGACAGATAGCAGGCATCTGTGCCAAGCCGAGATCTTATTGGGTAAGCTCCAAGGGTGTAGAGTACAGGAGGAATTGGAGACATCTTCTTCCTGTACCAGAATCATCAGCGTTGCAATCACAACATTGTATCTGTGATGCAGACACTTAATCAAAGACTTGAGTCAGACATTGCTTCCAGACCAGTATGTGTTCAAAAGTCTCATTCTGTTCCAGAAAGTAATTTGAATATTAAACAGGTCAACCATTTTGTAGAGACTTCCAGTTGCTAAATCTGATTTCCAATTTTATGTCACATGATATGGTAGAGTTTCTAAGCCTAGTGTGAAATACACAGCAACATGCACTTGATTGCATATACAAGTGTACTTAGTATTGTATAATGCATGTCTTTAGATTATCTGTGATTTCTGCATGCCAAATATCTCATGACAAATTGCATGATCTATTTCTTAAAGAGGGAGGATGTAGATCAGAGTGTAGTGTGTATGCGCTATGTATAAATTTCAGACACGTGCAATCCCTAGTGCCATTTTGTAGAAGCAGCCAGTGAGTGAGTATGTATGATCGCAGCAGTTAGTTTGCATATAAGTTAATTAGTCATAGTCAAATAAGCCTTTACAGTAATGTGTTTGTATAGAATAAAGCTGCTTATACAGAACCCATAAAGACTCATTTATTCATGTACCAACACGAAAGCAACAATATATATATATATATATATATATATATATATATATATATATATATATATATATATATATATATGGTTTACTATTAAAATCCTGCTATCAGAATGTACACCTATGAACAATTCGAACTACAGATGTTTGAATAGTTCATATGAGTACATTCTGAATGTTCGAACATTTATATTAGCGGATGTCATGTGCATTCGCTAATATAAAAGTTCAAAGGGATGTACAGAGATTGCAGTAC
>NC_056729.1:366469588-366477088 GCF_019279795.1 Protopterus annectens | reverse complement strand
GTAAAGGCCTAAACCTCATCTATAACATAACAGGGCATGTTGGAGGGACAGATATGTGAATAAAAGATTACACTTTCTCTAGAACAGGCTTCCCATCCATGTTAAGCAAAGCTAAATCCTAACTGTACACAAATGTAACTTGGACCAATTGATGGGAAATCACAAATCTACTCATAGTTTGACACCTATTTTCCTTATGGACAGGGGTAGCTTGTGCATGCTTGATGTGTACAAGCCTATATCATAACCATAAAATTCCTTGGGGTATTGACACGTCAGCAATATTTTGGCTAATTTGGGGTAAGCTTGGTGTCAAAGGAAAACACTTCAAAGACCAATACACAAAAGGTTCAATTAAGGCACATTTAATAACTTGCTGCAAGGAGACAAAAACATGCAAATACAGGATTTTGCCTAACTACTAACTACTATTCTACAAGACATGGCCTTCTATGGCTGATGTAATTAAACACAACTTTCAGTATTGTTCTACAGCAGATGTTACTCAGATTTTCTGCTGATATGACTGGATTTATGAAAAACATTTTGAGAAAAACAACCTGGCCTTGGTGGGCCCTAGCCCGTTACAATCTTCTATTGCGTAGTTCTAATACATGTGTTACATGTCAAGGTACTTCTCTAACTTAGGCACAAGCAAATGCTGATTGCAGTTCATATTTTCAAGCAGTCTTTGTTCTGATTATCTATAGCTTCTGCAGCTGTGTATTTTCTCACAGCACAAGCGGAACTCCTTGTCTAAGTCTCATAACATTAATACAAGTGATATTGTTCTATTCATTATTTTCCTGACACAAGCAGAAATTATCTGCTTCCCTGTAAATTTCCAAAGCATAGCTGAGCATATTTCATGACAATACAAGGTTAGAAAGCTTCTGCAATTCGTACAGATTTATGCAGTGTGAAATAGAATAAATGTGTTAACCCTTTTCAAGCCTTAAATGCACTAAGCATATTACTAATACATAAACTAATACATATTTTTCTGACATTTCCCCCTTTTAATACTTTTATTATACTTTCAAAACAAGCATAAACAGTTTTTTTCTTTCCCTAACCTCTTTCCACTTAGGATTTGTAGTTAAGAGAGTCATTCAGTTTAAACTTATGAAAACATTTTCAATCTTTTAACAGTTCTTCAAACTCAGTACTTTGATATAAGGTTTCAGAAACTTATATGTCTATAAAGTCTATAATCAGTCTTTTCATGCAGGGGATGCTACAGCAAACACATACTCCCAGTAAGATCATTCCTACACAAATGGCAATCAGGGTGTTCATTAGGATAGTACCCCACCCCCCAAACCATTTCTGGAAAAAGTCCGTCAGTGGGTTTGGTCCTGGTTTAGTCATGGCTGACACTTGCTGAATAACCTCAAGGTGATTGTCTATCTCGTGTTTATGGTCAGGAATATACAAACAGCACTCTTCCTGGATTAAAGTGCAAGTACCGCCTCTCGCCGCTAGGGTGAAGTCGAGAGCCATGCAGTTTTGAAGCACTACAGTTCTCATGGCATTCAGTTTATTAGTCACCAAATCGAGAGCAGAAAAAGTTGCATTGCTCATTACTTCGAGAAGTTTTGACAGTTTTCTCAGCTCCCAGATTTATTTCACTGCACCATATGCTGATAATATGCCTGCCCATGATATAACACTATCACTCAAGTCCATGTGTGTCAGTCCATTGCCTATAGAATGATGGTTTTTCCAACGCGCATTGATTTGCCCCACTGGATTCACAGGTTTCTTGACAACTTCTTGGACATTCCAAATTTTTCCTCGAGGCAAAACTGCAGTGTGTCGTATGGCTGGAACCAGGTAACCCAAAAAACAACTGCCGGACCAATTCTCAAGTAACCACTTGTATGCCTTTCTGCCACATACGAAATAACAGTCCTCTACTTTAGTAGTAACTTTGCTATGAATATACACTTGCCCTGCATGATACATTTTTCTATCAATTATAGACAGTTGTTTATAAAGAACAGAATTATGTTTTACTTCATCAATTGTTTTGTGCATCAATTCAAGAAATGAATCATAGTTTGTATTACAATAAGAACCTACATTGTTAGCTTTAGTGTAACATTTAAGGAACAGTCACATTGCAATTGCTCCAACCCACCTGAACAGTATCATTTTTATAAAAACACACAGTTCCCTTTTGTGGAACAGACAAGTGCAATGCTATTTTATCTTGTGATGTAATGGTTGAGGTATCATAAATCAAGTTTTCCCAGGTCCCGTTGACCCCTGGGGGGGCTGTAGTCTTTAATAACCCCTGTATGCTGTCGGCAAAGCTGTGCAAATCCAGCAATTCGAAACATTGAAAGTCTCAGCATATACATATTTAATTGCCTGGTAAGTGTTGAAGTTTGGGTGCCAGTCTATGAGTAACGCTTCACGTTTATTCAGTTCAGTTTGTGTGGCTGGAAAAAGGAATGGCCACAACAAAAAGATTATTGTCACTAGTACAGTTAACAGGATGATTATGCAATACTTCTGAGGAAATGTTTTTTCTGCATTTCTGTTTTTTCTGGACTCTAACATTTTTGCTCCTGACATGTGACAAGATTTTTGTCCAGTTCAAAGTTCTTAACTAGTTTGCAGTGTGTCAAGTGGATCCATGAGGCACGCTCTGTGATCTTGACTGCAGTGGGTGTTGACAGAAGCACTTGATATGGACCTTCCCACTTTGGTGACGCCCAATTCTTCTTCTTTATTGTCTTCACCCAGATCCAGGTACCTGGAACCACTGCCATTTCTGATGGTCTGGTTTGTTCTTTATCTGAAACAGAATTTGACTGCAACAGATGTTTAGAATTCAACAAATTTCTCATATACTCTGCTAGTGTACAGTCAGCTTCCTGGTCTGCGGGCATGAGAGGTTTCCACTGAGGTATATAATAAGCCCTTCCAAATAGTTTTTCAAAAGGAGTCAATCCTTTTGCATTCGGAACAGTTCTCATGCTCAACAGTGCCAGGGGCAGACAGTACACCCAATTTCTCTGTGTTTCTTCTATTAACTTCCTTAGCTTACTCTTTAAAATCCCATTATGCCTCTCTACTAACCCTGCAGATTGTGGATGATATGCACAATGATTTTTTAAAGAAATGCCAAAATGTTTACTTAACTGTAGTATGGTTTGGTTCACAAAGTGGGTACCGTTGTCACTGTAGATCCTTTCCGGAATGCTGAATCTAGGGATGATTTCTTTAACGAGAATTTTTGCTACGGTAGCCGCATCTGGATTTTTAGTCGGAAAGGCTTCCACCCACCTGGAAAACATATCTACAATGACAAGCCAATACTTCTTATTTTCACATTTGTTCAGTTCTATGAAATCCATACAGATGGTATGAAACAGATACGGTGGTGTAGGGAAACTCCCTTGCTTGGGCTTTAATGCCCCTTGTGCATGATGTTTGTTACAAACGTGGCACATTAAACAAAATTTTTTAGAGTAGTTTAAGAATCCATATGTCGTGAACACTCGGTTCACCAGCTGTACCATCCCCCCTATTGAGACATGGCATTGCCCATGGCTCAACAAAGCTGCATATCTACACAAATTAGATGGTAATATTGGTTTCCCTTCTTTAGAGATGTACAGCCCCTTTTCGAGAATTGCTCCGCGTTTTACCCATCTTTGTTTTTCAGCTTGCGTAGTAAGTGTCTGCATTGTCTTTAACATTTCTAAGTCTAAAATCTCAGAGGGTTGTAATTCCTCATTCAAAAGAAATACTTCTGAAGCTGCCTGTTTTGCAGCTGTAACAGCTCTCGCATTACCTTTTGAAATCCTATCCTGTTGCTTGGTATGAGCTATGCATTTACAAATAGCTACTTTTTGAGGTTACTGAATAGATTCTAAAAGATCTAAAATAAACTGTGCATGATTGATTGGTTTGCCAGTAGATGTTATCATTCCTCGATTTTTCCACTGTTGCGCAAAAACATGTACAGTAGAAAAAGCGTACTGGCTGTCAGTGAAAATGTTCACACATTTACCCTTTGCTAAGGTACATGCCCGTGTCAAGGCAATCAATTCTGCTGCCTGTGCAGATAAATTGTGTGGTAAGGGTTTTGCTTCTATAATCTCAGTATCAGAAACTACTGCATATCCTACTAGGTTCTGTCCTGCAGGACCCCTTTTGCACAAGCCATCCACGTAGTATGTCACCTTGGCATCATCCAAGGGGACATCCGTAAGATCTTTTCTAGGCAGTGTCTTTTGCTCAATCGCCTGCAGGCAGCTGTGCAGTGTGCCATCTGCAGGGGTTGGGAGCAAGGTAGAAGGGTTCAAAGTCATGCGTCATTCAATTGTCATATGAGGTTGGCTCAACAATATAGTCATACAGGAAAGATGCCTAGCAGGGGAAAGATATGCTACCTTCTCTTGCAGTAAAATAATTGCGACTGCATGAGGCCCTCTCAATGTGAGAGGGTGGAACAAAACTACTGAGGCTGAAGCCTGCACTGCCATTGCAGCTGCAACTACTGCTTGTACACAGTGAGGTAAAGACCATGCCACTGGGTCTAGTCGTGATGAATAATAAGCAATAGGGCATTGCTTGTCCCCATGCTGCTGTGTTAACACTGATGTCATATAACTTTGCTTACAATCTACAGTTTGGAAAAAACGTTTATGATAGTTTGGTAAGCCCAAAACTAATGAGGACGCTATTAACTGTTTCAGTTTGCAGAAAATAGATTCTGCTTCTGGCGTCCATTGTAACAAATTCTGTGCTGCCATAGGCTTTTTATATATCAGGTTAGTCAGCGGTGCAGATTCCAAGGCGTAGTTTGGAATCCAGCTCCGGCAAAAATTAGTCGTACCCAGGAAGGACATCATTTCCTTCTTGGTAGTGGGTTTTGGTGCTTGTAAAATTGCTACTTTTCTGTTCTCATCTAATGTCCTACCCTCTTTGGATATTACATATCCTAGGTATTTAACTTGTTTTTTCCAAAGTTGCAGTTTATTTTTGTTTACTTTATGTCCTTCAGTAGCTAAAAATTGTAATAGCGCTATGGTATCTTCTTTGCAATCTTGCTGGGTGGGGGCCGCCAGCAGGATATCATCAACATAAATTAAAATCTGACTACCTCTTGGTGGGGTAAATCCCGCCAATTTGCTTGCCATTTCTTGTGAGAATATTGCCGGACTTTCACAATATCCCTGTGGTAGTCATGTATATGTATACCTTTTCCCCTGAAATGTGAATGCAAACCAATATTGGCTGTCAGGGTGTATCGGTATCGAAAAGAACGCATTGCTGATATCTACCACAGAAAAATATTTCTGTTGAGGTTTCAAATCATTCAACAGGGTGTGTGGGTCTGGCACCGTAGGTGCCCTTGGTATTACTGCGTCATTTACAGCTTGTAAATCTTGGACCATACGCCACTCTCCATTTGCTTTCTTAACAGGAAATAAGGGTGTGTTACATGGTGAATCAGGAGATTCTACCAGCACCCCTTCCTTAAGTAAAGCTGCTATAATAGGTTTGATTCCTACCTCTGCATCTTTTCTTAAGGGATACTGTCTTTTATGTGGTCTAAATGCTGACTTTGGCGTGATAGTAACTGGTCCCACTGTATGAATAAGTCCTACATCTGACTTTCCTGTTGTCCAAAGAGTTTCTGGTATATTCTGTAAGGCATTCTCTTCCTCCTTTAATAGGAGCGCTAATCAGCTGTCCTTGCTAGACTGCAAGTGCACAGCTGGGTGGGTCTGAGTTATCCAATTAAACCTCTGCCTTTGTATTCCTTGTTCTGACAGTTCTAACTGTGTCTGCTTTTCCCATCTCATGACTTTTTCTCCTTGGTCTACCCATTTTACATTCTTGTCCTTAGTTAAGCTAACATGTGGTAATCGATTAGATTTATAGAGAACAAAGAACTCCTGGGACAATGAACAGCTGGGTACACTGTTCCCTTTCATGTCCCAGTACAGATTACATAATATCAATCTGTTCGCACGATTTCTAAACAATTCTTGCTCATATTCCTTATCAGGTCCTGGTGTATTACAATAATACAGAGTACAGTGCAACAGATGTTGTTTATCAATGTCAAGGGAGGGGAATTGCTGATGGTTATGTTCATCAACTCTTCAGTCACTGCCCCTGGACCAGTTGTAACCAAGTCCTGGCTGTACCAATAAAACATTTCACCCTCCGACTGCACTGCAAAGGTATTAACTTGTTGCTGTGCTTCCATACCCCGCATAGTCGGAACTACTGCTATACCAAATAGCTGCATAAGGTCTCTGCCCAAGAGGTTTACTGGGCATTTTGCAGAAATAACAATTTTACTTTTCTGGGTCAATCCTGAAACAGGATCAGTTATTGCAATATTATGGGAGAGGGGCTCCCGATACAGCTGTCCATTAGCTGCTTTCACTAGTATGTAATCAGGTGACTCTGAATTCTCTGGCAGTTTGGAGGGATGTATCAGGGTCCGTGATGCCCCAGAGTCACACAAGAATTTGACTTCCCTCCCTTCTACCAGGAGTGTAACTTCTGGTTTCATGTCTGCTAAATAGAGCTCTAAGCTCTATAAAGCAAAATCTAATATTTCATTTTCTTCACTATCCGTAACTTCCTGCACTTCCTCTATTTCTTTTGTCACATCCTCTACTCCCTCTATCACATTCTCATTTGTCATTTCACTGCTATCCCCTTCTAGTGATTCTTGACTATCATATAGTCAGTCCTCACCCTCCTTGTCTTCCGTGGTTGCCTTCTTGTTTTTCTTGCAATCCCTTGCCAAGTGTCCCTTTTTACCGCATTTGAAACATTCACCCCTTTTCTTTCGCCCTTCAAAGTCTTCTGATCGCTGATCAGATTGTTTGTTTCCCTGGGCATTTCTCTTGCCCTTTTTCCTGGACTGTACTACATAAATTTCTGCTCCATTTTCTACAGAAAATTTTTGGGCTTTCTTTTTCTTTTTGCTATTAAAATGCCTTTCGGCATGCCTAGCATATTCAAGTAATGACTGTAACCTGCTTGTACGATGATCTACCATGTGCTTCGTAATAAAACTGCTTATGGGTGCAATGCTGCCTTTCAAAAATGCATTCTTTAACTGCTGCTCATATGGGGAATCTTGTGTCTGATCTTCAGGAACCTGCATTCCACAATGGTTACTAAACCATTTTAACAGTCTGGCATAATATCTGTCAATAGTTTCACCTTCTTGTTGGATGCATTGATTAATGCAAGTCCAGTCTGCCCTAGGCTTCCATTTCTCAGAGATGCGGTCTGTAAGACCTTTTACTCTGTTGTCTAACTCTGCACTGCTATGTGGGAGGGGCATGTGTGCAGCATCATGGGGATTCCAGTTGCCACTAATCATGTGCCAATCTGGTCCCACAATTTGTCTGACTACTTTTTCTACCTCTTCTCCGTTTAAATTATAACTCAGCCTCATTCCTTGTAAATCTTCTAAGAACTTTCTGAAATTAACTTTTGGATGGGGAA